>NC_043707.1:141394443-141409656 GCF_006229205.1 Suricata suricatta | reverse complement strand
TAGGGGATCGATAGCGGCTCCCGCGGCACCATGACTCGGGCAGCCGAGGCCCCGCCAGCCGGCCGGGAACCGGTCCGCGGTGGCCCGGCGGGCGGCGCGGCAGCAGGTGCTGGGGTGCAGTAGCGGATAGGGCGGGCGCGCGGCCAGGCCACTCCTGGGGCCCAGCCCTCAAGACCCAACTCCAGCCCAGGCCCAAACTAGTTGCGCCGGCGGCGGAGAGCCAGGCTACAGAGCCACTGGCCCGCCATGCCGGCGGTCAAGAAGGAACTACCAGGCCGCGAAGACCTGGCCCTGGCTCTGGCCACCTTCCATCCGACCCTGGCCGCACTACCGCTGCCGCCGCTCCCGGGCTACCTGACACCGCTGCCAGCTGCGGCCGCCCTGCCCCCGGCCGCCTCGCTCCCCGCCGCGACCGCCGGCTACGAGGCGCTGTTGGCTCCGTCACTTCGCTCCCCGCGCGCCTACCTGAGCCTGCACGAGGCCGCCCCGTACCTCCACCTGCCCCGGGACCCTCTGGCCCTCGAGCGCTTCTCGGCCACCGCGGCCCCAGCCCCGGATTTCCAGCCACTGCTCGACAACGGCGAGCCGTGCATCGAGGTGGAGTGCGGCGCCAACCGCGCGCTGCTTTACGTGCGCAAACTCTGCCAGGGCAGCAAAGGTCCGTCCATCCGCCACCGCGGGGAGTGGCTCACACCCAACGAGTTCCAGTTCGTCAGCGGCCGAGAGACGGCCAAGGACTGGAAGCGCAGCATCCGCCACAAAGGTGCGGCCGCGGTGGGGGCGCGGGCCGCTACCGTCCCTCCCCTACGCTCCCAGAGGACCCCTGAGTCCGGACCCCCTCGTTCTGCCACCGGGGAGACTCCGTCTCCGCCCAGAGAGGGCGCTGCGGCTCCCGGGCTGCTGCAGAGACACTCCACCCCCAACACCCCCGCCCCGCGCCGCAGCACGGTCGCCTTGGTGGACCCAGGCAGAGCGCCCTCGGCCTCCACCGTCACCCCAGCTTGGGCCGCGGTGCTCTGGGCTCCCGACTGTGCGCGAGCCGACCCCTCCTCCCGCTCGGAAGGTCTTTGCGGGATTCCTGGACACTGAGGCTCCGGGGAAGTTTACGGGAACTCGGGAGATTGCGGGAGACCGGCTGGGCGGGACACGCTTCCCCCCCCCGGGTCGGTGAGCCACCAAGTTCTGGCGGGAGTAGAGGGACACGCATGCGGCCAGGCCGCGGGTGGGAGTTGGTGGAGGGAAGGGGAAGGAGTATGGGTGGCACAGGCAGGTGGGGGGCGAGGGGGCGCGCGTCGGGGCGCGGGCGCGCGCGGAGCTGGAAAGACAGCTGGGCTGGAGGCTGCCGGCTCGAAGCTTTCAGGAGTCTGGCTCCGAGGGCGCGAGGTACCGGCGCCTGAGCAGGCAAGCAGGGGAGGCGCGGTGAGCTCCAGGGGCGGGAGTCGGGGGTCGTTAGAAAGTTAGGGACCGGATCGCGCTGGGTTTTGGGGTTCGCGGCTCAGCTGTGGCTGCCCTCTTCCCGCTGCGGGGTCAGGCTCAGTCCCGGGTCCTGGCGGCGCCGTTCACCTGCGCGAAGGATCGACCTTCCTGGGCCCGATTCCCAGTTCCCGCAGACTGGCTTGGAGAGGGTAGAGCACGGGAGGGGGTCACGGGGGGGAGGGGAGGTGCCCTTGGTCAGGGGAGGGCGCTTGCTCGGAACAAGAGTTTCTGAGCTCTGCAGATCCCCGAGGCGTCCGCGAGGGTGGGGTGGGCGGCAGGGCCAAGTGGTGGGTTCAGAAGTCGTACTGAGGTGGTGCTTCATACGCGTGCAGGGAGGGGGAACTGGCCTTGCAGCCTATTGCGCCCCCAAAGCGTGTCCGCGTGCGCCGGCTCTACCTGTGCCCAGCCCTGCTCTCTCACCGGTCCTGCCTTGGCTCTCTTCACAGGAAAAAGTCTGAAGACGCTTATGTCCAAGGGGATTCTGCAGGTGCACCCTCCGATCTGCGACTGTCCGGGCTGTCGAATATCCTCCCCGGTGGTGAGATGTGGGAGAAAAGTTGGGACTTTGGGGTCTTTCTCCCCTGCAGAGCTTGTACCTGTTTTCTAAGATCCAGAGTCCTAACCTCAACCCTGCCAGTGTGTGGGAGGAAGCCCCTGCAGAGCAAACAGGGGAGACTTTGCTTTGGGTGGGAATCCTGGGGGAGCCCTCTCCCCTTTGGATGCAGGGTCTGATCAGGCCTATCTTGGAGCTGCTCCTTAGGAGCCTTGGATCTGCCTCACCTGAGGTCCTGGGGACAGCCCAGGGTTGAAGGTCTCCTGCCTGGACAGTGTCATCCAACTGTGGCCTGAGGACCCTGCCTTGCCACATGTAGGGGGTGGGGGTCCACTGTGTCAGCCGGCTCAGGCTAGGAGAGAGGCTGGATCCAGGGTAGCACTTGTTCTCGGATGTGACAGTGTTGGCTGGCCTGGATGTGCATTCTGGGGTGGTTACAGCTTAGCTGTGACTAACACGTGTCTCTGGGACGCCAAGAGCTAGTCGTCAGCTGGGCGAGGCCCTGGATGTCCAGGAGAGTCTGAAGATACAACCCAGTTAGGGGCAGAATCTGAGCAGTGTGGGCCTTTATTGTCAAGAACTGGGGTTGGCGGCTCATGTGGGGCCCCCAACCCAGTGTAGACATATATTGATCCTCTCATTGGTCTAGGCAAGCAGCAGAGATCGGGGTGCTGTGCCTGCCCCTGAAGCACTGTCTTCCATATCTCATGTCCTCGGGGCAGCAATAGTTGGAGGATTGATCTGAAGAGGAAATTGTCTTTTGAGAGGAACCGGTTTTGAGCTGCTGGGGGAGAGGCCACGGGGCCTGACACTGGGTGGTGGTTAGGCCATGGGGCCTGGCTCTGGGTGCCGCTTTTGCTGGCACTGTCAGCAGCACCCTCTCACAGGAAGGAGTGAGAGAGGAACCAAGACACCACCTTCAGCTTCTTTACTTTGGACTGGAAGTAGGGAGGAGGAAGGGATGCCTCAGTCTCCTTGTGGACCTGGAGGTAGGTGAGTGGGCCGGCGGGAAAGCCACAGACACACCTGTGAAGACAGACACCAGATCAGACACACTAGTTGGACAGGGGAAGGGGGATACGGCCGCACCTCACCTGTGTACCTACCCCACACACCTGCCTGGCATGGGCTCGTCACCAGAGTATGTGTGCACAAGGCCCCCCCGCCCCCCCCACCTCTGCCGCGGTACCGGCCAGGTTCCCTCTCCGCACGTGCACCTTTTCAAGCAGCTGGTACTGGAGAAGAGTCCTGGGGCACCTTCCAGGCTGGCCTGGAGTTTCTCTTTGGGTCAGAGGGACCCAGCCTTTCCCAACCCTCCCTTCCAGAGGTCTCTCACAGGAGCGTGAAGTACAGGACATTGCTTGGGTTACGGGCAGGGTGGGTGAGTAGGTCAGACAGGGATGAGGCCACAGCCTAGGACTGCCTACTTGTCTGGGGCTCCCAGGTGGCTGCCCTACAGGAGGGATGCCTCAGACCTAGGCCTGCCTCTCTTGAACCTGGTCCCTCCCAGGCCTACCACTGTACCCCACGCTTAAGGAGGAGCTCCACAGACCCCCTTGTCCTTCCAGCCCCCACCTTTGCCACATAGAGACTGCCTTCCTCCACTCTCCACAGCCAGGTTCAAAGCTATGTACACACTTCACAGTCACAGAAACTCCACGAGCAGAACATGGGTGTGCATGTGGCGCAGGGATCATGCAGCCATGCAAGTTGGCTTTCACGTACCCACCCTTGCACTTTGAGGAGCCAGTGCTTGACTAGGGGCAGAGGCTTGGCACCCAGCTTTCAAATCTGTGGTGCTGAGCAAGGGTTGAGGTCTTGGGTATGCATGGGAGGCAAGTATGTCCACTGTCATTGGCCGGGGTCCGGACTGCCCATCCTGGTCCCTCCTCCTCGGCTCCCCTTTCACAAGAGCCACCACAGGCCAGCACACCTGGCCAGGCGTCATCCCAGGTGCAGCCGTGGCGTAGAGGGACCTTGCCTGTCGCACGAGTGAGGGGTGTGTACCCGCTGGTGTGTGAACATGCTCTGAGCATGGACTAGCTCAGTGTGGAGCACTTTCCACGACTGTGCACGGGCCGTGCCTCCCGCTCTGATCTCCTAGCGCACAGCACACACGTGCGTTCCACGTCCTCACAACATGGGTGCAGGGAGGGTGGAAGTAGGTATCGTGAGAGAAAGGGAATCTCTGTTTCTGACCCAGAGGGTGGGCCCCAAATGGGTCCAAGGGTCTAGGCTAGTAAGGGCTCCTCACCAGGTGACCTGTGAACCCCAGGATTGCAGCTTGAAGGAGTCCGCAGGTCCAGGCCTCAGGTTCAGGCTTCACAGCACCTTTGAACTGGACCCTGTGTGGCACTAGCAGAACAGAAAAAGGACTTGGCATCAGTTGGGGGTTCACACAGGAGCCGTGTGGGATCGTCTGGCAAACACATGCAGACAGTGCTGATGGCACGTTGAACAAGTGGCAGAACACAGACCTGCTGTGTTGTGTGGGTGCTCGTGGCCTCTTGGGGCTCCCTGGAGCCAGGATAGCTGGGGCCGGGCTCCAGGCGGACATCCCCACACTCAGGCTGATCGGCTGTGGACGGAGCTAGGCTGGAGTCTGGAGTCTGGACAAGGCAGTGTCATGAGCAGCCTGGCCAGGGCCCACAGCCCTTCACCTCACCCCTCTTCATGATGGCATGGAGCCAGGAAGGAGGTCTCTGGAGGGGGTCACTGACCCAGGCCTCATCTCTCTGCTCCTGTCTTTACCTCTGGCCACTGGGGCTCATGTGGACCCTGGGGCCTATACTGCAGGCCCAGTGGTGGCCATATTTGATCTTAATGGTTGCTGCAAGGGCTTCTGTCACCCAGGCCATGCCTGAAAGTTGGGCCTGGGGTGCAAGCTACCCAGGAGGCTGAGGGTCCTGTCTCAGCCTAACCTTCCTCTCCTCCCTCCCTGCCCAGAACCGGGGGCGCCTGGCAGACAAGAGGACAGTTGCCCTGCCCACTCCACGGGTCCTGAAGAAGGAGTTGACCCCCAGCTTCTCAGCCAGTGATGGTGACAGTGATGGGAATGGCCCAGCCTGTGGGCGGCGGCCAGGCTTGAAGCAGGAGGACGCCCCCCATGTCCGTATCATGAAGAGAAGGTACTTTTACCCATGATCAGGTGGGAAGGACACATGGGCTCTGGCTGTGGTGGGGGAAGTCAAGACTGGGGCCTCCAGGCAGCCGAAGGCCAGGCCAGGGCAAGGGCCTTTGCCCTCAAGACAGGAGCAGAGTTTAGATTTTCATGTCTTGGAGAAGCTGAAATAGCCTGAGCCCCTCTGTCACAGGGCCGTGGTGAGAACCACTCTGCCCCACTCAGAGGGAGGGGTTGACATGGTTCTGTGTAAGGGAGGAAGGAGGCTGGGCCAGCGGCTCGAGAAGGAGGGCGGTCAAGGGGACCCAGCAAGGGATGGCCTGGCCGCACCACAGCTGGACAGAGAGGTGGAGGCTGAGCAGACCCTCTCTGGGAGCAGCCCCTGGAACACCCGCGCTCGTTCTCCTTGGCAGGCAGCAGCCCCCCTGGCTTCTCACTGTCCCTTCCAGGCTTGGGGTCACTCTTCCTGACTTCCTGCCCTCTCCCCTCCCGACAGGCACCTCCCTCTGTCCACTCATCCCGTCAGCCCTCCATCTATCTGTTGTCTGTCCATCCATCTGTCTGTCCATCCAGCACAAGTCACACACACCCGAGTCTCAAGGCCTTTCCTCTTCTCACTCCTACCTTCAAAGAACCCTCCCAGCCCCCCAACACCGCCATGTCCCAGCCCCCATGCCCCCACCTGCTAAGTTGACCCACCACAGAGGCTTCCAACCACCCTCCCTCAGCCTGAGGATCTTTCTGGGAGCACTGCTGTGGGTGAGGGCACAGGCACAGGGCAGAGCTGTTTCCTCACTTGACCTGTGCTTCTGGCATCCCTCCTACCTAGGATATGCAGTGGTCACTTTCAGGAGGCAGTCTGGTAGCACCTGGGACCCAGGCAGCAGCACCCACCTGGGCTGACACTGGACCATTGGTACTAGTGGTGACCATGGGGCTTGCTCCGTGCCCTCATGCCACCCTGGCCGAAACAGCTCTAACGACAAGCAGTTTGGGTTCAGTCGCATGGCTACTGGGCAGAAGAGGCCTCACCCTCCCTGCCCCTCAGCATGACGTGGCAGCTCTTGTGGGTTCACTGCACCAAGAGGCAGAGATATAACAGCCTCGATCCTGTCCGTCCCAATTTCTTTGCCCTATGAGACCAGGAACTGGCTCCTACCCCATTGTTCTATCCTGGTGGCAGCCACCGGCTGGTTGAGGTGGTACCAGACAGTACCGGAGACAAAGCTGAGCCAGCCCAGTTCCCACGGGGCCAGTGCTCGGGGCAGACGAGGTCTATGCCATACCCATGTCCTGGTGTTCAGGTGCTAAGTCCTGGAGGCCACTTTGACCCTCTCCTTCTCTCCTTGCAGAGTCCACACCCACTGGGACGTGAACATCTCCTTCCGAGAGACGTCCTGCAGGTAGGGTCCGGGTCTGGGCCAGGCTTGTCCCCACACACTGTGCCTGGGGCAGGATGGGGCCTTTTTGCTCCGTTTCCCCTGGGTCTGCTTCCACATCTCTCTAGCCTCCCTCCCTCCTCCCCTCCTTACACTGCGGTCTGTTTGTCAACTTGTGCCCAGGCCTTGACAGCAGCACAGGTGTGGGTTCTGGGCAGCCCAATCCTGGAGCCAGAATGCACTCCCCCTCCCACACGAGACTGGCTATTTGAGTCCATCTGCCCAAAGATGAGGCCGTGACCTCTCCCTCTCACCCTCCCAAAGACCCACCCGGAGGTGAGAATGGTGATGTGTGCATGGGATCTTATAGGATGCATAGGCATTTGCTAGGGAAAGAGGAAGCCTGCAAAGATACGGAAGAACAAGGGGAGGGGATGTGTGGGGAGGGGGTGGGGGCGGGGGGTAGCTGGCAGGTCTGACTCTATTGAATGCTAACGAACTTTGGATGCTGAACCCATAGGGTCAGGCTGTAGGGTCCTCCAGGCCGCTAGAAGCCACCAAAAGTTCTTGAGCTGAGGAGTGACAGTGTTTTGATGGGGTCCTTCTGGGAGGCCCTGCCCAGCAGGTTAGAGGTTTGCTCTGGTACATGGCACTTCAGGCTGTGGAAGCATTGATGCAGGGCAGGGGGCTGTAAACCCAAGGCTTAGTAAGGAGAGAAAATGAGGGGACCTGATGAGGAGGTTGGTGGGCATTGAAAAGGCCCAAGTTCTAGGTTCCAGAGGGGCAGAGGAAGGTCAGTCTGTGGTTTCTGGTCAGTGGGGTCAAGTTTTACCATGGGGTTTCCAAGGAGGGCACGGGAAAGGGCCAGCCCGTCAGGTTAGGAGCTTGCCCTCCCCACTCCCAGTGTGGCCCTGTCCCATATGTGTTCTTATTTACATCTCTGAAAATGTTTGGGTCCTAGAGCTGAATTATAATGAAAACATCTTCAAACTTATTTCCACCTCATTCTGGAGTTGCCCCCTCAACTGATCATTTTTATGAACCGTCATGAACATTGATGACATTTTATGAGCCTTTTTCTTGGGAAGCTACAGGATAGGTTTGTCAGTGAAGCTTATAGGGAACCCAGGGGAGGCTCCCACATTTCCTAGAATGACTCCTCCTGCCTGCAGCCCCCTCCTCACCCACCCCTGGCCTTGTGAAGTGAGAGAAGGACCCAGGTGTCCAGACGCAGGGGGCCCCTGGTAAGAGGCCAAGTCCAAGTGCATGTGGGCTTCTTCACTCTTGCATGGGCCCTAGAGGCAGCAGGGATGACTTTCTGGATTTTACCAGAAAAAACTGCAATTTGGGGCAGAGGCATAACATGGTCAGGAGGACCATCCACCCACTGCCTGCTGTTGCAGCACCTCAGCATCCAGCCAGGCACACAGCTCAGCTGCCTCACGGTGCCCCCACCCCGGCTCTGTCTTTGTCTCTTCCTGGCTCCTTTTGGCCCTGTCCATCTCTCTGCTATTCTCATCCGTTCTGTCTCTACATCCATCCATTCAGTAGAGCCTGTCTGTTCATATGTCTGCATCTCTTACTCTCCATTTGTCTCCATCCATTGGACTTCGTCTGTCTGTTCATCCATCTGTCCATCAGTTCCATCCATTGGCCCACCTGCCTGCTTAACTCCCACTTCGGCGGCCCCTGCCCTCCTGAGGCCCCTGAATCGGCTCGGATATGGGCAAGGACTTGACAGTATGACAGTTGCTGAGGGGCCTGGAGGAGCCTAGGGTGGCGCCTGGAGGAGCCCCCGAGGGAGGTGGGGGCCGAGGCGCCAGACCTTCTCCCCCACCCTTGCAGCATACCATCCCCCATGGAGCTCCTTTTGTCACTCAGGCTCCCCTCCTTACCTTCTGACACACAGCCCCAATCAGTGGTGCCAGAGAGAGCCTCCCAAGTCCCTTGCGGGCTTTGTCCCTTGTGCACAGCAGGGTACAGAGGGTGTTTTTCTGGCCACAGGAACCTCATACTTGGGACGCCAAATGCTAAATTTATGCGTTTTCACGCTGGAGTTTCTTTGTAGTTCTTCTTATAAAACCTGGCATAATTTGTTCAATGAGTGGTCAAATGACCAGAACATATTCCAGGGCCAGGCCAGGCTGTCTTGGAGCCTGTGGAATAACCCCCCGAGGCAGAGAGCAGGGGTGTGGTGGGCGGCAGTGTTCTGATTCCCTCTAGGTCTCATTTCCATGGTGCCACAGCACCACTTGAGTGCCTGACTAACTGACCTGTGGGGTGAAAGAGCTGATGGCCATAGTGGCTGGGGGAGGCGGGACTGCAGTCCCAGGTCCCTGCGTGGGTCTAAGTTAATGGGGAGCAAATTGATGGGCCCTTTCCTCGCCTACCCAGTCTGCAGGGAGTTGGATTCACTTCCTGTAGGAGCCCTGGGGAGTTGGCTCCTCTCAGGGGAGAACTCAGAGGCGTCTCTAGACAACCCCTCACCCCTCCCCAGTGCTGAGGGCAGCAGTTCTACGCTTAACACCTTCACGATGATGAGGATGATGGAGGGATAAGAATTGCTGCCAATTAATCCCATAAAGTACTTACTCCCACCCCGCCTGCACTCCTGTTTGCATGAGGGGGCTTCTCTCCTCCTGGGAGAGGGGGTGGGGCGGGGAGAGAACCCACATCTGGGTCTTCTAGAAGGCTCTAAAGCCCAGCCCTGGAGTCTTTGGGGGCTGAAACTGATCTGCTTAGGGGCCAGCCTGGATTAGCCTACTCCAGCCGCCCAGGCCAGGGGGGCTGGGGGCTACTTAATGAGGTTTAGGGTCGGTTCCCAGGTCACTCTGTGGAGGCCCTCTAGCAGTGGCCCAGCTGGGAGGCTGCTCTGTTACAGGTGGGCCAGGGAACAAGGGTCCTGGGGAGGGCAGGGCGCCCAGGCCCTCTCTGCTCCTCTTCTGTTCTGTCTTGACTTCCTTTTGCTCCAGGCTGTATCCATGAGGTGGCGGGCGACCCTTCTCTGTGCCAGGAACATCAAGGGCAAATGGGGTAGGGGGCCGTTTATACACCCAGTCTCACTGAGACCTCACTCCATCTTTTCTTGGGACTCTGTGGTGTAGGATTTAGCTGATTTACCAGGAAGAGAAGTGAGGAAACAACAGAATTAAATACATGCTTATTCCAGGCTCACACCCGCCTGGTGGCTGAGGCTCTGAGCTGGGAGCCTTGGGGACAGTAGAATGTTGCGAGCACACCAGGAGGACCAGGTTCCCCATTCATGCTGGATGTCTGTGTGTCTATGTGTGTCTGTAGCACATGCTCTTGTAGGCCCTTGTGTGAGTGTACATGTGCCCCAGTGGACATCTCATTGGCTGCAGGACTTTGTCTGAATCTTGGTTTCCTTATTTGAAGAAGTTGGGGGTCTGTGGATGGTTACAAGTTTTAGTTGAAACAGTGCATGCAACTTCCTTAATGAAGCAGCTTGCACAGTAGTTAAGGCTGGATGAGCGGTCTGTGCGCGGGTGGCAGTGCGTGTCCTCTCTGGGCATCGGCCCCCATGAGCAGACACCCCCTGGCCTTGTGATTGCTCCAGACACTGGGGAGAGCACAGCAAAACTGAGCTGGGCTCCTGCGCTCTGGGGACTGTGGTGGGGCCTGAGGGTAAGGCTCTACAGCAGGCAGACACTTGGCAGGTCTCCCACTCGGTGGGGCTGGATAGGTCACACCCACTAGATGTTTCCCCAGAGACCAGCTGTGGGGATGCCCACATGTGTGCTGTCACAGGCCACACAGAGGTGTGCAGGAGGCATTGCACACTTATATGTTGTCCTTAGGCTCTGTGCATGCCCACACTTGAGCTTGGGCATTTGCTGTGCTCAGCACTGGGCGCACAGCCTCTTGGGGTCTCACCTTCACGGTCTTCCTTCACTGTAGCCAGGACAGTGACCTGCCCACCCTCATATCCAGTGTCCATCGCAGCCGTCACCTCGTTATGCCCGAGCATCAGAGCCGCTGTGAATTCCAGAGAAGTGGCGTGGAGATCGGCCTGGGGGCTGCAGGTGAGGAGCTGGGGGGAGAGAACAGGGCTGCCAGGGCCACCGCAGCTCAGCCTGAGGACAGCCTGCCCTGCCACCCTCTCAGTGTCTCTGCTCAGCAGCTCTGGATGCCGCCACCCCCAGCAGCCTTGGCTGGCAGCCAGGGAGGCCAGCGGAGGCGGGAGGTGGCAAGGCCGGCTGTCCCCTGGGGCTTCATGTGATGGTAATTGTGTTAATCCCGGCCAGCTGGGCAGACAGGAGGCAAAGGCAGTGGCTCCACTGTGGCTGCTCCTGGGGTGGGCTTGGAGTGGCCAAGGCCACTGCCGCCCCCTTCCCAGAGGAGCAGAAGCAGGGAGGATGGTCAGGGATGTGTGGGCCTCACAGAGGCTCAGAAATGCACATCCTGAACGGCTCACTCGAGGGCAGGGACAAAGTCTACATGCATGAGCGTGCCCACTGGTCCCATGGAGCACAGGCGCCTGGAGAAAAGGGGTCCATTGCCTAAGAGACGGAGGACCTCTGCAGGGGTGGGTCAGAAGAGTGCTTGCTTAGAAGCTCCTGAGGTCATCTCAGAGGGTCATCTCAGAGGGATGGTTCCTAGAGGCAGCAGGAGCTCAGAGGGAGAAGGAGCTGGGAGACACCCGCGCCCCCTGGGAGGAGTGGGCCGGAGGGTACTTGGCTATAAGGCTTTGCTGCAGAGAATGGAGTATGACTGAGCTTCAGCTAAATGAAGGGAGGTAAAAGCAGCTGGCAGGGGTCCCTCACAGTCCTATGGACTCCGGGCAGGGAAGTTTCCGGCAGTGGCTAGAGCTCTCAGAAAGGCTGGGGAGAAGATGGTCACCCTCCATTAATGTCCCCAGGCGTGCCTGTGCCTGGGAAGGCCTTTGTGGGGCGGGTGTGAGGGGGCTGCTTCTGGAGCCTTGTGGGAGGCGGCTGAGCAGGCAGCTGATAAAATCTAATTGCCCCATCGATCGGCGGAGCGGCGGGAGCCACACAGTGATTGAGATATTCTAAGCCAGCAGGCCCTCCCCGTGCTGCCCAGACGCACGGATCCCTCCTCACAGCGCACGGCACGAGCGTGCGTGCGCCCCGCTCCCAGCTGGGGCTGCATGCCTGGGGCCTTGGTGTGGCCCTGCACCCAGTTCACACCCCACGTCTGGGTGTCACCGTGCCATACACCTGTGTCCTCACTCTCACTTTATGCTGAGGCAGGTGTCATGAGTGTCAGGGGTCACAGGTGCTCTGCATGGAGTCACATGTGTGCACCGTGTCCAGGTTTTGTCAGAGTTTGCCCTCCCCTGGGGGCTGCAGTCCTCCATTGGCTTCCACTTGTTCCGGTGGGGCTTTGGATGGGGACATTTGCCTGACATCACCTCCTCCTGCTTCCCCAGGAGCTGCTTGTCAGTCTTATTCCCACAGCCACAGCCCTGGTCCTTCCTCAGATCCTGGACAGGGAGGGCCATGGAGGACTGTGAGGGGCTCAGCTGGGGTCTGTGCCGGCCTCTCATGACTGCGTGTGTGGGTCTGTGAGTGAGTGTGGACTCACCAGGGGCCTTCGGACTCCCCAGATCTCCATGGCGAGACCTACAGCAGCCACGGGGCCGGGTCTCACTGTGGGTCCTTCTGCCTCCAGCATCACCTCCCCCAGAGAGGAGCCCTCATCCCCCCGACAGAAAACGTAAGGGAAGGTTCCACTGTGGGAAATGGGAAACAGAACTCAGGAAAGTGAGGGTGCTGGGTTCTTTGTTAAACTCAAAAGGGGTATATGCAGGATGGGGTGTGGAGCCAGCCCAAAGCCACGTCCAGGCCTGGCACAGCTGGATGTTGTGGCCCTCCTGCCAGCCGGGTCCTGATGCCCCAAGGCTTCTGGGGGCTGGCCCTCATGCTGGTTGTGCCCCCTACCTGTCCTGCTGGTCACTGAGGTGGGGACCCTTCAACCAAGCAGTGAGGACCTCCTCTCCCAAGGCAGGGCCTGGGGTTGGGCTGCCGAGCCCAGGCCGGTGGCAGCAAGGTGGCTGAGATCAATAAGTTATTAGCACCATTCTGTCAGCTGTAAAGTGGAGATTGATCGGCCTCTCACTGCTGCCGCACTTCCCCGGCCTGATAAAAATGACAGATTAAGGGAATAAGAGAAAGGAATTAGGCTCTGGGAATTAGGCTTCTGGGAAGCCTGCCTTGCTGAGGTGTCACGGCAGGCCTGGTTCACAGAGGGGGTGGACCCCTCACCCCACCTACCGAGGCAGCCTCTCAGGTTAGGGGGCCAGAGCGCAGGATCCCGCCTGGAGGCCAGCACTCTGGAGTAGAGATCCCACCTCGTGCCCTGAGCTCAGGAAGGAGGGGCTGGGATGGAAAGGGGCTGCCTTGGGGAGACAGAGGAGTATGCTTTAGATGTAGGACCTGAGAGGGGCCTGCAGGAGAGGCAGGGGGCCAGGCTGTGTACAGCAGGGAGACTGCTCAGGGGTGCCCTCAGGAGCACAGAGCCCAGCTGGGCAGGTAGGCAGGTATGTGACAGGCAAGGCCAGGTGCTGGCTTAGGCCTTCTGAGGGCAGCGAGGGGTGTGGCCTTGGTGGAGGTACCCAGGAGTTTATGTGGCAGGTGTGTCTGACTTTGGGGGCTTCAAGGTGGCCTTGGGGGCCTGCTGCTTAGGGACTTTCCTGAGCAGGTAGAGGCTACGGGAGGTAAGGGCTTCCAGTCTAAACCAAAGCCTTCCATTCCTGTCTAGCAGTGATCAGGAGGGACCATTAATTTGCACAAGAGACTAGTCTGGATGGGTAGAGGCAGCAGGGCACCTGTGGAGTCCTAAGTTGCCACCTGAGGCTGTTACCACAAATCTCCCATCACATACACACATACCCCAAAGCCCAGGATCAGAACTGTCCCTTGACCTGTCCAAAGCCTGGCAAGATGTCTTTTGACTCTTCAGCCTGGGACCCTAGGCTGGCTGGGAAAGGCTTTGACCTGGCCTGGACCTAAGGGCACCTGAGCAATGACAGATTTCGTTCTGCACTGAGCTGAGGCTGGCAGGGACTGAGGCCTGGGCTGGGTCCCTCCCTGCCTCTGGCCCTCCCAGCCTCCATCCCCTCCAAGCCCTGAGACACAGGATGGGGCTCACTCTCCCCTCTCCCAGGTGACCTGTTGGGCAAGAGGCTAAGCCGCTCCCCCCACATCAGCAGTGACTGCCCATTGGAGAAGAAGGCGCGAAGCAAGTCGCCCCAAGGTGGGAACTCCGAGGTGGAGGGACAGGTCCCGGAGGAGGGAGGGGGGTAACTTAGACCCTGCTGCGGGGTAAAATCAGCCCCACAGTATGGTCTAGGAGGGGAGGCCCTGCCTCTTTCCTGTGGCCGTATCTGAAGGAGAATCCCCTCACCTCTGCTCCCCACAACACAGAGACTCTGTTGCTGCCAGAACTCGGGCCCGGCATGGCCCCTGAGGATCATTACCGCCGGCTTGTATCTGCCCTGAGTGAGGCCGGCACCTTTGAGGACCCCCAGCGTCTCTACCACCTGGGCCTCCCCAGCCACGGTACGTCCCCCTCCCCATGGCATGATCCCCCACCAAGTGTCTACCCACATGTGCTGGGCTCTGGCTGTCCCTGGAAGCCTCTGCTCGGTGTGCAAAGAGGCCCTGGGGTCCTCTGGCTGCTGAGACCAAAGCTGGGTTTGGATGCTGGGCTGTAGACCCCTCAGTGCCTACAAGCCCCTGGTAGATGGGCAAGGAGGAGTGACTCTCCTCCTCCCTCTGCCCAGGCAGCCACTTGTTTGGGCAGATGTGGGGGATCCCCCAGCTGCATTTCCCTACAGTTAACCCCCACTATCTCCCAGACTCTCTACCAGAGCCGTGCCTCACTTGTGACACGTGAGCACTGTCATTTCACAGATGAGGAAACTGAGTCTGAGGTGAACCCCAGTGAGAGTGGGAGGTGGGGATCGATCCAGGCCCACCTGCCCCTCTCCAGTACATGCAGATTCTCATTGTCCCCTGGTCTGTAAGCTGTAGTCCTTCCTCCTCTGCTGTGTGAGACTACCCTACCTGGGGTCAGCCTGGGTCTCTAGGTAGGAGGGGCCGAGAGGAGGGGCTGGTCAGGCTAGGAGTCCAGAAGGTGGGATGGGCCACAGCTGGGATATGGCTCCCAGGACCTCACTAGTGCTGAGTTGCAGTCCCTGCCCCACCGGGTCCTCGCCCTGTGCTCCGTCCATCTGTCCTTCCTGCCTCTCATGGACACACCTCACCCAGCCACCCACCTACCCACCCATCTGGCACCCTAACCGGCTGCATCTTGGCCTGGCAGACCCCAGCTTACGGTGCTTCCACTAGCTCGGTTTTTCTGGCTGGAGGTGGGTGAGGGGTGCTGGGAAAGGGGCAGGATTTCTTCTCCTCACACAAGGCACTGTCCCCTAGGGCAGTCAGGCACTGAGAGCCTGAATAATTCACCAAATGTTAATAATTTAAAAATCTTCCTTTTTAATTGCTTTCCCTGCCCTGCCTGGGGCCCGCTCGGCTGGCCTGCACGGGGGAGGGGGCGCCGGCCACCGGGGAGCAGCACCGGGAGCCGGGCTGTCAATCATGGCCCTGCGCCGCCGCCCCCGCCGCGGAGCCGACTGTAAATAACCGAGGCCGTCGGGCGGGCGCGGGGGCGGCGGGGGGGGGCCCCCGCTGGGATCGATG
>NC_043707.1:141392482-141394343 GCF_006229205.1 Suricata suricatta | reverse complement strand
GGCGCGGAGGCGGGGACCAGGCGGGCGGCGGCGGCTGCAGCGGTAATCACCGCGCGGGGCGCGCCGGGTCCCCGCCCCCTCCTCCCCGCGGACCCCGTGCGGCTGGGGGGCGGGGGGCGCAATTAGCTGCAATCCTGGAGGCGATGGAGGCAGCTGCAAGTAGCGCTGGCGGTGGTTGGGGGTGGGGGCGGAGGGCTGGGGACGCGGCGGTGTTGGGAGTTGTGCCCTGGGGCCGGGCAGGAGAGCCGCGCAGCCCTTCCCGGCCCGTAGCTCGCTCACCCCTCGGCCTCTGCAGGTGGACCTGGGCGGGGGCTCCCTACCCCAACTCTCAGCCGACTTCAGGGTTTCCAGACCTTGAGCTGCTCCCGTCTTCTGTCTTCTGCCCCATCCACACCCTCCTCTCCACGGACTCCCCCAATCTGCCTCTAGCCCCCTCACCTACCTGTCGTGGGAGCAAAGCCTTCAGCTGTTTCTGGAGCACCTGGATTCAGCCAGTCCCACAGTTGCTTACAGAAAGTGCAGTCACCCTTAGCACCCTGCCCGGAGGGGTCGTCGCCCCTCCCCCCACATTCTACTCCAGGAGTGTGCTAGGCCTCTTACCAGCTTCGCGAACGTTGGGACACTTCTGCAGACCATGAACCCAGGGCCAGCACACTGCCTGGCACACTCTCGGTACCAACATGGCAGCGTGACTGCGATGGGGGAGGAGAGTGTGCACGATTGAAGGCAGATGCAGGCTGTGGACATGACCTGCAGAAACCAGGGGCTAGGTGTATCTGAGAAACAAGCAAAGAGAATATGGGGCCTTTTCTGATGTGGGCATCCCAGTACCTGTCTGAGAAGGATGGGGTGCCAGCTGGCACAGTGCCCTCTCGGTGCTGAGCCAGGCCCTGCTTTCGACGCTGACCTGCTGTGGATGAGGGTAGGTGGACTTCCAGGCCACTGGGGCTCCTCACAGAGGCTGCTGCCACCTCTTGCCGGACCCTCAGGAGATCTGGGAGTGGGGTGGGCGTGGTCAGTGGTGGCCCAGAGGCCAGGCTCCCCCAGGGCTCTCACTACCCAACCTGGTGAGCATAGAACACTGGCCAATGAGACCAGGAGCTGATGAGAGCATGCCCTAAGAGCCACCTTGCTGTTTGGTCATGGGGACAGAAAGATGCACAAAGGCCACAGGGCAGGGCAGACCCAAATCCTTACAGTGCTACTAGCTTTATATGGTGCTGGGAATGGGGATTGGGAGGAGGGCAGGGCAGACCCAAATCCTTACAGTGCCACTAGCTTTATATGGTACTGGGAATGGGGGTTGGGAAGCACCCACCTGTATTGAGAGAGGGGTAGGTATGCATTTGAAAGGGACGTGGGGGTGCAGTGGGAGTGAGGGAAAGGCCTCCCTCTCAGGGGATTCTGGGGTGCCCGAATGTTGATGTTGACAGGAGTTCGGAGGTTATTGGAGATCAAGGGTGCAGAGAGGCTTGAGGGCCATGGCGTTGTGCAAAGACCCTAGAGTGAGGACGCAGGCCTGCTCCTGGAGGAGTGGGAATGGGTCCCATCCCTGGACAGACGATGCCCAGGTGACTCCCTTCCCGGTAGCAGTGCACACTCGAGGCGTCTAGCACTCTGCTCCCTTTCCGGGTCCCTCCATCCTGCTCACGCCCGGGCTCCGACTGAGGCTTCCTCCTCTCCCACTCCCCAACCCCCACCCCCTCCCTGGAGCAGCCCCAGCCCTGGCCGCCGCCGCCGCCTGTTTATAAATTAATTACCCGAAAAGCGGAGGTGGGCCCTGCCCGGGCCGGGTGCCAGCCCGCAGAGCCCAGCCGGCGGCGGCCGCCTGCATCGATCCCAGCGGGGGCCCCCCCCCGCC
>NC_043707.1:141369228-141392382 GCF_006229205.1 Suricata suricatta | reverse complement strand
GGCGGCGGCGGCGGCGGCGGCGGCGGGGCGCAGGGGAGTTCCGGGAAGAGAAAGGGCGCGCGGGCGCTCACCGCTTACTTCCTCGTCGTCCACAGGGAGCTGTCGCAGCCACCCCCTTTGTTGTCGCCCCAGAATGCCCCTCACATCGCCCTGGGCTCCCACCTCCGGCCTCCCTTTTTGGGGGTGCCCTCGGCCCTGTGCCACACCCCAGGTGAGAGGAAGGCGGGTGTGCGACCCTGTGTCCTAAGGGGCTCGTGAGCGCGCACGCCGGGAGGCCGTAGGTATGGGTGCATCGGGTTTGCCTGCGACCGACCCGGCTTCCACAGTACCCGTCCTCGCCCCTGTCGAAGCCAAGGTCAAACCAGGTGGGCTTGGGCGGCCCTAGATCACTCGGCCACCTGGCCTCGTGGTCTGTCCCCTTCCCACCAGGTTACGGCTTCCTGCCCCCTGCCCAGGCGGAGATGCTCGCCCGGCAGCAGGAACTCCTGCGGAAGCAGAACCTGGCCCGGTAAGCGCCGTGGCGGCCGGTGAGGAGGTGGCGGCATCGCCGAGCCACAAGACTCACACGACCGTTCGCTCTCCCCGGTCCAGGCTGGAGATGTCGGCAGAGCTGCTGCGTCAGAAGGAGCTGGAGAGCGCGCACCGGCCGCAGCTGCTAGCGCCCGAAGCCGCCCTGCGCCCGGCCGACGGCGCGGAGGAGGCGCAGCGGCGCGGGGCCATGCTGGTGCTGAGACACAGCTCCGCGCCGCTGCTGGCCCTGCCCCCCCAGGGACCCCCGGGCCCCAGCACGCCCACCCCTCCCCGGGAGCCTGTCCGTCGAGGCCCTCGTAAGGGGGGACCCAGCCCTGCCTCAGCCCACTCCAGTGAGTCCAAGGAGACCACGGGGGCTGGGCTCTGGGCACAAGATGGCTCTGAGGATGAGCACCCAAAGGACTCAGAAGGAGAGGACCCTGAGATGGTCGCTGCCGGGGGCCTGGGCCCCACGCTAGGCCAAGCCCCAACTGGACGGGCCAGCCCTGAGGGGAAGGGGCTTCTCTCAGGGTCCATGCTGCCCCCTCCACTGCCCTTGGGCTTACCCTACGCTGTCAGCCCCTACTTCCACACAGGTGGGCATCCCCTCTCCTGCTTTAGATCCCTCCGTGGGGTGAAAAGAAGCCTAGCTCTTCCCCACCCCTTCCCCGGGGCTTAGGGAGGGTATCCGTGGAAAACTATCCCTTTTGCTGGTAAATCTAACCCCTCTGAAGTATTTGGGCAAAGGTCAGCAGACAAGGATGGGGATCTAGGAAGGAGCTGGCCATAGTCCTAGTAATAACCGCCCTAACCCAGGCACCACGGGGGGACTCTTCGTGGATGGGGAGGAGGCCACAGCCCCTGAGGACCTCAGCAAGTGGACGGTGGACGATGTCTGCAGCTTTGTGGGGGGCCTGTCTGGCTGTGGAGAATATGCACCGGTGAGGGGGGTTGGGGGACACCTACCTGAGATGGTTCTGAGTTCTCCATTCCCCAGCACCTCTCCCTACCCCACACCTCCCTTTCTCAACCCCAGTGTGTATGTGTGTGGGGGGGGAGGGAGGGAATGCTGCTTGCATGCTTCCCCCTGCCCTCTGCCATGCCAGTGCCTCCACCTCCAACACTGGCACATACGTGCTCAACACAAAGATCGTCCTTTCATTCACAAGTTTTTCTGGCAAACTGCGCCAACAGCTTCTCTTGGCCCTGTTCCCACTGAAGAGCCTTGAGGCAACCCAGACACTCCGTACTTGGTGGGCTGGAGGGATCCGGCTGGATGGGCAGGCACTGGTCGGTTCCTGCACTTAGGCTATGACATGTCACCACCCCAGGTCTTCAGAGAACAGGGGATCGACGGGGAGACCTTGCCCCTGCTGACTGAGGAGCACCTCCTGTCCACCATGGGGTTGAAGCTTGGGCCTGCTCTCAAGATCCGGGCCCAGGTGAGTGCCAGTGGGGGGCCATAGTCTCCAAACACTGGTGGGTCAGCACTGAGGCTCTTTGTGGCTGTAGGCCAGCAGCCCAGCAGGCCCCCACCCAGGCCCATCTCTCCGCAGGTGGCCAAGCGCCTGGGCAGAGTCTTCTACATGGCCAGCTTCCCTGTGGCTTTGCCACTACAGCCACCAACACTGCGGGCCCCAGAGCGGGAGCTTGCCTCTGGGGAGCAGGCCCTGTCCCCAGCACTGGCCCCTTCCCCCTATGGTGGGGGGCACCCCCCTGCCGGGAGAGCTTCACCCAAGCAAGAGAACGGAACCGTGGCTCTACTCCCAGGACCTGCCGACCCCTCCCAGCCTCTGTGCTGAACTGGAGGCTGAACCACCCTGACCCCTAAGCCCTTCAGTGCCAGCGGCTCTGATACAAAGGACCCACCCCCACAGCTTATCTTCCTTTTGGTTTTGGATGCAAAAACACAGATTTTTTTTAAAAGGAGAACGTTGACTTCAGAGCAAGTTTCTGAAACTCTGGGAGTAAAGCCAGGTGCAGACAGCCTGGGGACTCAAACCTGAGCCCAGGCACAGGGACTCTGTGTCCTGGGTACCTGCAGACAAACCAAAGACTGACAAAGGAGGCAGAGAAGGCACATCATGCCATACTGGCCCTGGCCATGCTTGCTGGCTCCCTCTGGAACTGGGACGGCTTTCTGCGAGGTTTTCAGGATCCTGCCCTTGGGTGAAAGGTCAGGGCAGAGACCCACTCTGGATCAGCGTCCCTCATGGGGCTGATGTTTCCAACCTGGCACTGCGGTGCACACGGTGCTGGTCTCCCTCCCCACAGCCACCGCTCCAAGGACCTGCACAGGGCTCGGTACTTGCTGGTCTTTCATGTTGTAAAAATAAAGCCCAGTCCACCATCAACTGCTCTCCCCCCACTGCACGGTCCCTGGCCTTGGGGTTCAGCGCTGGCCAAGAAGACACAAGCCCAGCTGCCTGGTGAGGTGGGAACGCTGCACGGCAGTCCCCGCAGGCCCCCCAGGCTGGCAGCCCTCAGTCCTCCTCAGAGAGCTGTAGGTCCTGCAACTCATCCTCTGGTCCCTGGGCCAGCCGCCACAGCTCCCCGAGGTCCAGCCCCACCTCTGTGTCTGGGCCTCCATCTGCAGGGAGAGACCGAGGCTACATAAATTCTGCTTTATCAGGAAGAAGCCAGCCTTGGAGATTACTCATCACTAATTAATCACAGCCCTAATTAATTTATTGGTGCCGCTGTTACTGGCTGCCAGAGCGAGCAGGAACAGAGCAGCTGCTCTGGCATCCCCAAGGAGGCGTGTGGGCCCAAGAAAGCCATCTTCCCGCCCAACAGCCCCCGCCCACCCAGCCACCGACACCCATGACAGCCTTGGGCTCCTGAACAGATCGGCTCAAAGGGCCACAGCCCCACCCTCACTCCCAGGAACCACTTACCCTTGGAATTGCTGATTTCCTCCTGGCTGCTGAGGCTGCCATCTTCCTCCTCTTTTTCCTCCTCTACCCTCTGCCAAGCTCTTAGGGACCCAGGCATCCCTGGGGACCAAGCAAAAGAGCCCATGGGAGTGGGCCCACCAGCAAATACATACTCGGGACAGCTAATGTAAGAGTGTGGGCCAGGCTCACAACCCCACACCCACCCACCCTCCCCTCAGGCCCTCTCTGTACAGGTGGATTCAGAAGTGCCCAGCAAGTAGCAGGGGTGAGGGAAGAAGATCACGGGACACGTGCTCCAATTCCAGGAGGCCCGCACCTCAGCACAAGCAGAGTGGTGGGAGAAGGGGCACAGCAAGCATGAGCAGCAAGGTGGAAGCAGGCAGCCTCTTCTGAGTCCGTGAGGTGCCTCAGGAAGCTCCCGGGGCCCACCTGCCCCTTCCCCGCACGGAGCTCAGGCTGAGCGCAGGTGCCTACCTCTCGCTGAGAAGTCCATGGCACTATCTTCATCACTGTCCAGATCAAAGAGGTCCTTAAATTCCACTCTGTCTTCATTCTTATGGTCTCCCGCCTTCCGCCGCTTTATCTCTGGGAAGTTCAAGTCTTCTAGCTGGAAGAACCCAAAACCAGAGTAGGTCGGGGTGGTGAGGTGGCCATGAGAGAAGCCGCCTGGCCTAACCCCCAGCCCACCTTGTCTCAGCCCTGGGCCCCACCTTCCACCTTGAGGCGCGGCTCACAGCCTCGGCTGGGTCACACCAGGCCTCACACAGCAAGAGCCCTGAAGACAGCTACTGTCCTGCCCTTGGGTTCCTAAAGACAGACTTTACCCAAACCCTGTGTCGCTTTTCCGTTTCCCTTCAGGCCTCGCCTCCCAACCGGTCCTCTACACAGACTCTGCTTGGCCCTTTTCTAGCCAACTCGGTCAGCATCACTGGGTAGGACTCCTGGACAGCCACCCTGCCAGGCAGGTGAGGAGGCCCCTGCCACACACACTGCCATCCAGGGCATGGTCACATCCACTGGTTGGAGGCCCAGTTTAGGACCCACCCCCACCTTCGTGTCTCTACATCATGAGCCTTCGCTCCCAGGGTAGACTGCAGACCCAAGACACCAGCACAGGGATACAGGAGCAGGCACGCCACACAGCACGAAGCTGTCCCCTCAAGTCACACCATGCCACCTCTACTGGCCAGACCCAGACTCAAAGGCATAGCTCTTCCCACCCCTCCTTGCCCGCCCTCCTGGTGCCCACAGACTGACCTGAGAAACAAGGTCAGTCTAGCCACTTACTCCCCCAAAGTCTCCAGGCAGTCAGGCCAGAGACGTGGTACTGACCTCCTCCTGGGGGTCATGAGAGAAGCTGCCTGATCACCCAGTTCTGCATGACATCTGCCCCTTCAGAGCAGCCACAGGACAGGCTCCGGCCGTGGACAGGCCTCAACAATCCTGGTGACATCGTCCCTGAGACGATTACCTCCCACAAGCCCCCTTCCCCACTCTGGTCTTAAAGTCATAGCCAGGGATCTAGATTCTTGTCTCAGAACCAACCAGGTGGCCATGCCCACGCCCATCTCCAAACCTCCCCTGCAGACATACCCGCTCTTTGCCACTGATCTCCAGCTGGATCTCTCGCTCCCTCAGCTTCCGCCACTGGCTGTAGTACTTGGTGAGAGGGGTCCCTTCTTCTCGGGTCTGCTTCTCCCAGGTATCCTATCGGAAGAGGTTCAGGATCACCTGCACCTGGGGGGGGAACCTCCAAACCCCAGCCCTACACTGACTAGTGCCCTCAGGTAGTGCTGCCCCCCCCCCCGCCCCCCGCCCAGGCACCAGCTCCCAGCTGACCACTGCACGCTGGTCAGCCACGCCGAAGGAGGCCCCCTGGCGGCGGCTGCGGATGTACTCGGCATTCTCCTGCACCTTCTCTAGCAGCTGGCGCAGCTGCCGGCAGTAATTGGCCACCTTGCACTCCCGGAGGAAGGATTTCAACTGCAAAGGGAACGGGGCGGCGTGGTGCTCAGCCTAGGTCCAGGCACAGAGCCACTCTGCACCCCCTGACCTGCCTGAGTCACACGTGACCGCAGGGAAGCGATGGGGGAGCGGGAAACGTGGGTTCGTGGGTCTCACGGCCCTCGCACACGGTTGTACACAGCAGTTATGTCGTTCGTGGGGGGTGGGGTGGGGCTGCATGACCCGTTGCCTGGGCCCATCGCACGGGCCAGGCTGAGGAGCAGGCGGCAGCAGTGGGCCGCATGGGTCTGCCCTTCAGATCAACCCCACCCTCAGCCTGTCTCTGTAGATAAAGTTGCATCAATACGCATCCACACTCATTCACTTATCATCACTGTGATTTTTTGTATTTCAAGAGGTGACTTGAGTAGTTGGGAAACCATATGACTATAAAGCCTAAAACACCATTTGGTTGTCTACCAGAACAGTCTACTGATCCCTGTTCTAGACCATGATTCCTGGGACCTGGAGTCCAGAAATCAAGCCTTGCAGACACAGCCACACATGTCTGGATGGGCCTCCGAGCCGGGGGCAGTTCTGGTGTAGGCAGCCCACCCAGCCCTACTCACCAAGCAGGCCTATAACTGGGGGTGCTGATTCTTCCCCCCAGAGCCAGATACAGACAGGACTTGGCCCTTCCCATGAAAGGCACCTGCCTTTCGCAGGCCCAGAAGGGACTTCTGAGAGAAAGAACTCCAACCCCGCCCTTGTATCACCTAAGGAAAGCTGAGTTGGGGACGGTGGACTTCCTCCTGTCCCAAACCTAAACCCAGGACCACTTGGGAAAGTACACAGTCAAGAGAGCAGCTTGACCCAGGGCTGGGGGGCCGGGTCCAGCCTGCTCTGCCAGGACTCCTCCTAGAAGAGAATTCTCGGCCAGTCTGGTCCCTGGCCTGAGGCAGACCTGGGGAGGAGCTGGCAAGTCCTAGGGTCCCTGTTAACTTGCCTGGGCCAGCCCCAGCCCTCAGGGCTCCACGCCCCAACTACCTATGTTGAGGCAGTACTAACATCAAACCCCTCAGCAAGTTAGGCTCCACTCCTGACCCTTTGTGGCTGTGACAAGGCTGCCTCCTTCTGGCTGGCCCCTGTGTAAATGGGAAGCTGAGCCTGTGGACAGCCTGGCCTGCTGTACAGCACACCAGCCGGGGATCCGGGAAAGGTAGGGGGAGCCAGGCAGCTGGAGGCACGCACCTGCAGGACGGCGGGCAGCGCCAGCTCGGGGAATGCAATGCTATGGGCTTGGCTGTGCAGGTACTCCAGGACAAGGTCATACAACTGCTCCACCAGCCCATCCTGAGGCAGCAGAGAAGAAAGAATGTCAAGGGAGATGGGAACTCAGCCGTCTTCTAGCACAAGCCAATACGTCAGCTTGCTATCTGGGGTGGAAATCAGAGGATGTGACTCCACAGCCTCTCCAGAAGCCACATTCAGGCTCGATATGGCCGAGGCCAAGGAGCACCACATCCTCACCAGGAGACCCATGAAGGCCCACACAAACTCGGGAGGGCAGCAAGCTCCCTCCTATCCACACTAATCTGACCCCAGTCACCCCATACACTGACCTCGGGTGCCCTGGAACATTCTGCTATGACCCCACCCAAGGCATTTCCCCAAGCCCCTCCACGGGAGGCCAGCCTTACCCGGTACGCCTTCTCCTGCAGGTTGACCTTGGACAGCTTCAGGATCACAGTGAAGTTGATGGGCTTGGGGCTCATGCGTCCCGGCCTCCTGTTGAAGTCAACCTGCTGGAAAACCTGTCCCAAAGGCGCATCAGCTTGGCCTGCTGTGCCGCATGCCCCACTGCACCCCATCCCCGATCCGTACCCTAGGTCCTAGAAATCCATCATTAAACCAGGGAGAGGAAACCACATGTACTGCCAGTCCTGTGGAGCCACAACCCCTTGCCTTCCAGAGCTCAGGCCTCTGAGGAAATCACTTCATTGCAGAGTGAGACTCTGGCCAATAGGGGCAGGACCAGGCACACACCCGTGTACACTGCTACCGACCCTCTCCTGAAACTAGACCAAGAAGCCCTAAGAACCAGTGTCTGGAAACAAAAGAAAGGTCTTTTCTGTACAGGGCCACTGACACTGCAATGTCCTCACCCAGGATGGCATTCCCCAACGCCTGGTCCCAACCCCCAGGCTGCATGCCGGGAGTGCTATGCCAATGGACAGAGGGTCTCAGCAAGAACCTGGAGAGCTCACAACCCCTCAGGCTCCACAGAGACCACAGACTGTGCACATCGGTCTCTGCCTGTCAGGGAAGCCCTCCCCAGGTCCGAAGGCTGCGAGCTGCCCTGGGGCGGCAGAGTAGGAGCCAGGCCTGGCCCCTCCTCAGCACCCATGCACAGGGGTGATCCAGAATGTTGTCCTGAGGGGGATGGGTGGCCAATGCTTAAGACACCAAAGAGCAGAGGATGATGCTTCACAGCTAGGTTGGCACAACTCCAGATAAAAAGCACCCATGACTGTGGTAATAAAGGGTTTCCCCAGGGGACTGCTGTCCTTCCTCTAGCCTGGCTCAGCCTGAGGTGGAGTGGGGGCTGCTCTCCACACCCCTTCCCACCCACCCAGGGAAGCAAGGGCAAAAACTCCCTAGAGGCCAAGAGCTTTCCTTCTGCCTCTGTGACTTATTTTCTCTGGAAAGCACAGGCCTGCAGCCATGGGTGTAAAAAGGACATGCCAGTAGAGCTGTGGCATGCTGAAGCAAGGATCGGTACAATAAAACACGAAATCAGAGCAGAAACCCTCCAGGGGTGCCCTTCTCTCCGCTACATTGGTAAACAGGTGCAGACCACAGCCCTGGCCACACTGAAACACTAATGTGGCCCATCCAGCAGGTGGCACTAAGGGCCTCTCCGACAGGGAGATGTGAAGTCCTAGAGATACAGTAGGTTGGGACCTAAGCCCCAGCCATGCAAGTACGCGCACGTGCGTGCACGCACACGAAGGAGCGTACAGAAAGACACACAGCTCTGGAATCAGATCTAGGCTTCCAGCCCAGCTCTCCCGCTCACGGTTAGAGACCTGCCAGACCCAAGCGTGTCCTAAATCCAGCACCCTCAGGCCGGTCCTGCAAAGCAGCTATCCCCTGTCCTCACTGCCACTCGCCTGCCAACATGCACGCGCCAGCTCGGGCAAGCGGCACAGTGCTGCACAGAGCACATCCTCATAAAATCTGCACTCAGGAGGGTTATCCTGTCTCTCGGGATATGCGGTCCATGCACCCCAAGGGGCGCCTCCGAGCAGAGCACAGAGGCACTGTGTCGCCCCACCCCGCCCCAAGCGACAGGCACCCGCTTACCTCCAGGACAAAGGGCAGCACTGGGATGAAGGTGCCAGTGCTCTCCGAGAGCAGCGTCAGAGCACGCACGCAATGCATGCGCAGGGGATAGAAGCGGGCGGTGGGGACCAGCCTGGGGGCGCGGAAAGGCAGGAGTGAGCAGAGGCCCCAGCCTGGTTCTCCGTGACCCGTTCCTACCCATGGGGCTCGAACCTCAGGAAGGGTCCCTCTTGGTCATTTCCGTCAGGTTCAGCAGCCCCACCTGCCATACCTGATTCCTCCAGACAGAACAGACGAGAACAGAAGCCCCCGACTGAAATCTGGGTCCTAAGGACCTGCCTCCTCACTCAGTTATCAGGGTGAGGGAACACCCCACACAGCTTCTAACTTAATTTCACTTTAATGCAGGAGGGTCCCTCAAGGCTTTCTTTCTTCCCTGCTCCCTGTTTTCAAGGCTTTCCCTACAAGGGCGCAGGGGCCACCCCCTCCTGGCCAACAAAGGCAGCCAGCCACTTGGCCACATGCAGGCTCTCCATTGTCTGTCCCCAGAAACCAGAGCTCACCGGGCACAATGGAAATGTGGCATGTTGCACCAGACCTGCTATCCAAGAACCCCAGGTAACACACCCAAACTCCCTTCAAACTGCACAAAGTCCCTTCTACCCAGCATCCCCCAGAATGCAAGAATCTGGTCTCTGGGCCACAGACGGCGCCACCCCCAGTCCTTCCTCAGGCACTACCAGGCCACAGACCCCAGGGCCCAGGGATGGCTCATACCCTTGGAGAATTAGCTCTTCCTGACCCTCCAGGATGCCTCCCTGTGTAACCCTGACCTCCAAACCAGCCTCCTGCGACCCTGTCCAAAGACAGTCTGTATAACCCTGACCCCCACAACAGCCCCTGGAACCCTGACCCTGGCCTCGTTTGGCCCTAAGGGTGACCCTGCCCATCCCTGACTCACTTGATGCAGCCAATGACCACTTGGGAGAGAGGGTAGATCAAGGGCTGGAGGACTTCGCTGGGGTGCACGGTGCTGAGGGCGCGACACCACAGGTAGAGACAGTGCACAAACTGCCAGTTGTACACGGACTGGTATGTCTCCTGGACACAGAGTGAAGTCCATTTCTGCGTCAGCCCAGGAGTCCCAGGAGGGTCCAGCCCTTCTTCACCCACCATGTGCACAGGGTCCCAGACGGCAGCAGCAGTGACCACACACCCGGCCCCCACACCACCTGCCCTGAGAGGTGTCTGTATCTTCAACCTGTTCCCAAAGCCCCCACCCAGGCACGGGGTTGTCTCTCCCTAGAGAGGGAGGCTTCCAGGAGGCTCCAGGCACCAACCCCCACCCCATGAGCCCAACCACATACCTTCTTGCGTGTGGTCATGGCATTGCGCAGGTGGATGGCGAGCTGGCGAATGTAGAGGAAGGCATGCTGGTAGGCGATGCCAGTGTCCAGGGCGAGCAGCTCGGTCAGGGTCCGCTGCATGAAGTTGATGAAGGGCAGGGTGCTGGGGGAGGTAAACTTGCAGTTCCTCACATAGGTGATGTACATTTGCTGTCAGGAAGATGCCAGGCAGAGCCACCTGAGCTCCCGGGGCCCTTAGCCACCGCCCAGCTTCAAGCCACCGCCAGACACCTGGTCTTTTCCTCAGAGCTGCCTCGGTGGGAACCACGGGCTGGCCATGTCTGCTGCAGACCCCTCCCCCTACAAGGCACTTGCTTGTGGGGCCCCCTGCTGCTCAGCCTCCACACGGGCACACCCCTTAATTTCACGCACAAAGCCTGTAGTGCAGAGAACAGGAGGCTTACGAGGGATGAAGTGCCAAGACAAATGCAGCATGAATACTGCAGAAAGAAAAGGACCGTGGAGGGACTGGGGGGAGGCGGGTAGGAAAGCTCCAGCTGCAGGCCAGGCCCGGGCAGGAGTTTCCGGAGGGTTACCACGCAGGACACGTCACGCCTGGCTTGCAGCCGGGCAGCAGGGCTCCTGTTGTCCATACCTAATGTGCTCATCCACTGAGGGGAAGGTTGTGCAGAGCAGTCTGTGGAGCCCCACGGGACCAAGAGCTCCCATCCCTGTCACTGTCCCCCACCTCCCAGGGAGGGAACTGTGATGATGGCCGGAGTCAGCCCCTGGAGCCACAGTGTCAACAAGAGGAGCTGACCACACAGGCAACCGCCCAGCCCTCAGGCCAAGACTTTCAACCCAGACCCTAACGGACACAGACCTGGGGGCATGAGACGCAGGAGCGGGGGACCTACCTTGAGGACAGGACTCAGGAAGACATCCTTCCTGTGCCGACAGACCCTGACGAGGACCAGGAAGGCCAGCACACGCACTGTCTCTTCACCTGTGCTCCACAGGACCACCATCCTCTGCATAAGGAGAGACAGGGCCCAGCCCAGCTGGAGGACCCTGTGGTCACTGCTAGGAGACAACCCTTCCCAAAGCACCTCAGGATGGAGCTACAATTACACCTCAGTGAGAAAGTTAACAAAAATGTGAAAGAGAACACAACACTCCCCACGAAGGCCATACCACGGAAACACAGCTTCGGTGTTAGGCACGTATCCAGAAAAGCACGTCTCGCTATGGTTCGTCAGAAAGCACTGCCTCACCCCTGGGCCTGCGGCACCAAGGCCAGAGAGCGGAGTGAAACAGAACCCAGCAGGAGGGAGCGGGGATATCCGGGTGCAGATGCTACCTCCACTCCGGCTAGGAGCAGGGCACGTTTGGGGGGGAGCCACACGCACTTCCCATCAGTGACAAAGGGAGAGGCCTGCATACCTTGAGCAGCATGCGGCACTGCTTGGGAAAGGTCAGGTAGTACGGCACAGAACTGCTGATGTGCTGGAGCACGGCCGCTGCCACTGATGCCTCCGCCACACAGGCCACCAGCTGGGGAGGCAGGAGAGGTCAGGGGGGCCCCAAACCCACTCACATCTGGGAAACAATGAAGGACTGCACCACCGGATTCAGCCAGGACTCCGGGAATATGGGAGACCCTCTCCCCACTGGCACCACACCTGTATGACGGAGCTCAGGTAGACCTTGACGTCCAGCCGGAGCTTGCCCCACAGCGGGCTACTAGACGGCTGCAGCACCCTGCAGAGAGACCAGACCCACCCCACCTTGAGTGAACTCCCCCCCAACCCCGCACTGCACACTTCCTGCCGAAGCCCACCGCCCTCCATGGTGACTGCTCTCCCAGCGCGGGGCCCCCTTCACACAAGAGTCTGTGCCCGGCCAATACCAGCACCGCTGACGATACACGTGGCTATGGCCCGCTCAACGCAGTGGCTATCCCCCTCCACTATCCCCTGTCAGCGACCTCGATGAGGCCCTACCTACAGATCCTCACACCATGCCCAGAGCAAACAGCAAAGGAGTGGATGAAATATTCATTTAAAGACAAAAAAGAGAGTGAAAAAGGGAGAATCGTGACCTAAGAACCTAGAGGTGCAAGGCCAAGCACATGCTCTGGGCCCCCTGAGGAATTCCGGGCAGAGAATGTACCTTGTCAGAAAGAAAAGAGAAAGGAAGAAGGACAAAGTCACCCAAATGGCCCTGCCCAGTCTCTTCCCAGAGCCGGCAAAGGGCCTGGCTCTGTCTTCAATATCCCTCTGCACTGGCTCGGTCTAGAGGGGGCCACTAGATCACAAGGCTTCTGCCTTCCCCAGTGCAGGGTCCTGACCACACCCTCCTACCTCCCCTCTTCCCTTTCACCTGCTCTTGTCCTTTGGGGGTTTCCCAAACAGCAGCTTCTGGAGAGAGCCGAAGAGATCTCTAACGCAGAAGGTGACCAGAGCGTTGAACACTGCAACGAAGGGCCACACGTACCACTCACAGGACAGAAGACAGAACAGACAGCCCGTATCCCAGGTCCCCTGACCCCAGCTCACCAGCACTGTCCGTGACCTGGAATTTGCTGGCTTCGGCACCTTCCTGGTCTCCTTGGGTGGTGAGCACAGCAGCTCGGAATGCCTGCACAACTTCGTGGAACAGCTTTGGAGTAAGGTGCTGCTAAATTAGGAACGAAAGGACCCAGGGTGTTGGGGGGCGGGGGCAGTCGGCTGTGTTGCACAGAACAACAGGCAACCAGGGCTGCAGAACCTGCTCTGTGACAAAAAGACACCCCTTGCCCGCGTTTTGAGACACAGAGCAGAGATGGAATAGAGGCAGCGTTTCGGAGCCACGTGCACAGAACAAAAAACAGAAACAAAAAATAGAGTCCAGAACCTTCCTGGTACGGCAGAGAACCTGGCTCAAGGCTATAGGGGAGAGGCTGAGGTTCCCAGATCTGGATGGTGGCCTGAGTCAGGTGGTTTCTAGGATTCTCCCTTCTGTCTTTTCCTTCCTCTGCAGAAACCAATGTAAAATCCTTGTAAGAAGGCCTCTGGCTCCACTGACTGATAAAGGCAGAGACTATGTCCTACGCACAACAGATTTCAGGGAACAGGGAGCCTGAAAGAGAAAGTGAGTGGAAGAGACCAAGAAGAGCCCCCGGAATCTCTGACTGAAGGAGGCTGCAATCCTGGAGCCTCCTAGCACGAAGGAAGAACCATACGAGATTCTTCATATGAGGGTCTGGTGCTGAAGAGGACTCCAGGGTGGGTGCTCAGAGAAGGGGCTCCTCCCATCTGCACAGACCCAGGTAACGGAAGTGAAATGCAAGGGCAGACTCCCAAAGGGGGGGCGGGGGTGAGTGTGTGTGTCCAGCTGCCCACACCATGCTACTTCTCACCATTGCTGCCTGCTTCCACCTCTCGACCATGGCTAGGGTCATGGGCACAGAATCCCTTTTCTTCCCCTTCAGTCCTCTGGGGACCTCATCCTCGTCAGAATCTTCCTCCTCCACACTTGCTTCCTGCACCAGACACAGAGGACAGGGCTGGAACAGGCTGGAGAGGCCACCAGTGTGCCCCTGCCCCCATCACCTCTGCCTAAGCCCTCACTTCCAGCGCGTCCGGCAGAGAGTGGAGCTGCTCCTCTTCGTCCTCAGCACTGTCCGAGTCACTGAAGTCCAACAAGCTCTGGTCGTTCTCCTGCAGGAACTTGTAGAAGTCCGGGTCTTTGTCCTTCAGCCGAGAGAGCTGGTCCTTATGCTCAGATGCACGACCTTTACGCCGGCTGAGAAGGCAGGGGTCATCAAGTCCAATGGACAGGCATAGGCCACAGGGCTGGGGAGTAGGGGATGTGGGGTACGGCTTCCTGTCCTCCACGCTGTAAGCTTGCCAGCCTCCACAGAGAAACTACAGGGCTTGATCTGCTCTCTCCTCAATAGCTACCCACAACCAAGGTAGGGGGATTTCAAGCGGATTCCTCTCTCCCCCAAACTCTACACTCCCATATCCAACTGCCTCGACACCTGCATTTCAAACCCACATACAACACGGAACTTGTGGCTCCCCCAAACTTGCTCTGCTCCCGTGGTAACACTACCTCTACAGGTACTCAGGTGAAAGGCAACCTCCATTTTTCATACCCAGTACATGATGTGCCATGAGATCTAATGAGCAAAAGCCCTTCAAGCCCCTCACGCCTCCTTTTTAAACCAGCACCATCTCTCAACTGTGCCGATGACCACAGTGGTCTCTCCCTGTCTCTGTACCCACCACCCACAAGCTACTCCCCAAACAGCAACCCAAGAGACCCTTTGTGCCACGTGTCATGTGACATTACTTCATAGTTCAAAATGCTCAGATAACTTCCCATTTTGCTGGCGTGTTTCCTAAACGGTCTACAAAATCTGACCTTATCATCACTTCTTCTGGCTCACCTCCTACTACCCACCCCCCAACTCCCGCATACACACTCACCTCGGTGTGAGACCGGCCCCACCTCAGGAGCTCTGCTGTTCCTGCTACATGAGACCCCAACGCGTTCTCCGCCTCTGCGTGGCTTACCCTCTCGGGTCTCTGACCAACTACCACCTCCTCAAAGGGCCTTCCTCACTAAACACACAAACAGTTGTCCCCCAACAGGCTCCCCATTTCTCTAGCCCCTTCGATTTTTCCTATTTGCCGCACTTATTTCTTCTAACATGCTACACGTCGGGATTCACCCGAGCCCGAGCGAGCTCCTCTACACCAGAAAAGGACTTTTCTATTATTCACCAGTGTAGGTTTGTCACAAAACAGGACCTCGGCAAACACTGGAAGAAAGAATGGATAAAGCGAAGGGTCTGGGGAAGGGGTCAGAGACCCTTAGGCCTCAGTCCTGAGGCTCCAGGAGTGGTCAACATCCACGTGACGGGTGGGCCAGAACCGTGAAAAGGATTTGGATTTGCAGATGTCCCATGGGAAACGCTCCCCTCACCTGTACGACGCGCTTCCCCCTGGCTCATCCAGGCTCCGGTCGGCTCCACCCGCCGCCCACATCTCCGCTTCTGGGGCTCCTTCGGGCTCCGATTCAGACTCAGAATCAAAGCCCGAAGCCAAGAACTCGTCCACCGTCAGCTCCGCCAGGCGCCTGTGGGTTACATCTGAATCAAGACTCCCTGCCAGCCCGGCTTGCCGCAGCCTTGCTGCACCAGGAACGCATATAAGCTCAAGGAGACCCCCCCTTTGAATATAAGGACCCATTGGAAGGCCGAATCGATTCTCAGATTCTCAACTTACCGCTTGTTGCCCCGCACCACCGCCATCTCTGCCAGCCCTCCGCGTGCGCCCCACTTCCGGCCCCAGAATGCCGTGCGTTAGCCGCACTTCCTCCAGGCGGCCCCGCCCCCAACACCGCCCTTCCGCGCCCCACTGGTGGCTCTAAGTTTCTCCAACCATGGCTCGGGAGGCATCCAGGCGGGAGGGCGCATTCACATCTTCCTTGCGGCGGGGGGGGGGGGGGCTCGATGGTAGGTGGGATTGGGGCTAATGGCCCCATGGGTATCGCACACATCACTGAGTGCCGGGCTGTAGCTCTCGAAAATCGGACAGGACTGCATAGGATGGAATCCTGACCTCCTGCTCACAAAGCTGTGTCCTTTCTGGTTCCAAGAGACAGTAATAGCGGTACCTGTCTGAGGGGAGATGAGGCCCTGGACCTGGGGAACCCTCTCCCAGCCCTGCCCACAGCCTCCCTAGATCTCCATAGCACGTGCCTGTGAGAATGTCAATGCACTGACAAAGGACAGAATGCATCCAGATGGAGACATTGGGCAGAGAAGACTTCTATGCAACAAGGTTTTACAAATCAATAATAAAAAGCCAGTAACCTCGTAGGAGAAATGGCCTAGTTGAAAAGGCAATGCCTTAGGTGGGCAGTTTGCCAAAAAAAATGAACTCTGATGGACAAGCAAGTCTCATCTGGATTAGACGAGGATGAGAATGGTGGGAGTCATTACATTTTCACTGGACAGTCCCCATCATGAGGGGCGGGGGGGGGGGTGCAGGCCATGGGCAGATCCCAGAGCTGTTACACTGAAGTCCGTTTGGCCAAATCTTCCTTAAAGTACTGTGCCTATACTTCAGTGCAGCGAGTCCTCTGCCAGGAATTTGCCTAGGAATGCATTAGTCCCTAGTCCACAATATGGGGCTGGGCATTGATGGCCACTTTTCCTTTGCCCTGTCCTGGGTACAACAGGTACAAAGGCCCAGAAGCTGAAAGTTTGCCTTGCTTGGAGAAGAAAGGAGGTGGAAAGCCAACTTATGCCCTCTTTCCCTCCACCCACCCACTGAAAGTCAAGGGTCTGTGGACCTGGACAGCCAGATCCCACGCCCTCTGGGGAGCAGTCTGGTTGCCAGGTCCCCAGGCCATGCAGCCCTGCCCCACCACACCCTCCCGCGCTCTGCCGAGTTTAAGGCCTGGAACTTGTAGGGGTTCACGGAACGACCTCAGCAAAGGCCAGCCAGGCAAAGTGGTCTGCCTAGGGTCACTAAGAGTCAGGAAGGAGGTGGTCAAACGGTCAGGGAGAATGTGGTCCCAGGCTGCCTTAGGCCCCAGTGGGTCCAGGGTGCTTACAGGGGTGGGGCCTCTTGAATGAATTGGCGGGGATGGATGATGGTTGGGGAGGCTTCTCCTAGGTAGGCGGCAAGCGGGGCCCAGGGGGCTTCCTGAAGGAGGAGGCAGGCGGAGCTCCCATACATTGGGAGGATTAGAGTGCCTCCTTCAGCCCCTATAGACGCGGGCTGCGCGGGAGGCGGGGCGGGCGGCGCCGAGAAACTGCGGCTGAGGGCAGGCGGCGGGACGGAGGGACGCTTAGCGGGCCGCCACCGCCTAGCAGCCCTCCAGCAGTCAGTGCGTCCGTTCGTCGGTGCGTTCTCAGCGGATCGCGGCGGGTCCGGCAGCCGAGCCCATGCAGCCGCGCAGCGAGCGCCCGGCTGGCAGGACACAAAGCCCGGAGCACGGCAGCCCCGGGCCCGGGCCGGAGGCGCCGCCGCCGCCACCGCCGCCGCAGCCGCCGGCGTGAGTGGGCCGAGGGGCTGGGGACCGTAAGCCAGACCTGGGGCTGAGTGGGTCCGGGAAGGAGACAAGGAGGGGCGCGCCGACCCTGGCAGGCTGCTCGGAAGAGCTGCTGCGGGTGCCCCCGCAGTCTGGGCCGGCCGGTGGAGGGTACAACTCTCCCTCCGTTTATCGCGCACACAGCGACGTGGGACAGGACGTCCAGAGGTGGCTTCTTTCCGGAGACTCTGTCCTCTCCCGCCGCCCTTGAGTCAGGCGGCTTGTCTGCAGGATGTGGGGGTGGGGGGGGAGAGGGGCGGGTGGAGCCGCTCCGGAGGGTCAAGCGAGGTTAGGCCTGCTGGTGGGCATAGGGGTCCTCCTCAGAGCTGTCATACAGCATTAGCCAGTTTCACCCCGTGAACATCCTGTGTGCCCAGCTCGTGCGGAGGACACGGACTCACGGGGACCAGGAAGGGTGGCCAGCCACAGACAGAAGAGAGCCTGGTCCTAGGGAGGGCAGAGGAAGCCTGGTTCTTAATGAGAGTCACAGGCAGAGGGGGCCCTGGTTCTTATGGGTACTTCTGGGCAGAGGGGAGTGTGGTGCCAGGAGGGGTCCCAGCAGAGGAAGCTGTACAGGTCTGGCAGCGACATCAGGTGCGTGACCGGACCTCCTGCTAGCAGCAGGTAAGGAACAGTTTTGTCGGACTCTAGGGAGGCTCCCTGTATGTGAGGAAAGGTTGAGGGGGCTGGTCCTTGATGGAAGCCAGGGACAGGCTACTGGAGGGAGGAGTGGCCTCCTGGGGGTCCTGGCCCTGCCTAAGGTTTCAGGGGCGGGTGGACAGCTCCCCGCAGAGTGCACCCTGACCTGGCACTGCCCATCTGCAGCCCAGAGGCAGAGCGTGCGCGTCCTCGGCAGGCCCGGCCCACGGCCCCAATGGAGGGTGCGATGCAGCTGCTGAGCCGTGAGGGTCACACCGTGTCCCACAACTCCAAACGGCACTACCATGACGCCTTCGTGGCCATGAGCCGCATGAGGCAGCGTGGCCTCCTGTGTGACATCGTCCTTCACGTGGCGGCCAAGGAGATCCGAGCTCACAAGGTGGTGCTAGCCTCCTGCAGCCCCTACTTCCACGCCATGTTCACAAGCAAGTACCGCCACACCCAGGCCGGGCACTCGGGGGGGGGGGGGGGTGTTGCTCCGGAGATCTCACAGGGCAGGGACCGGCCTGACCCGCTCTCCCCACAGATGAGATGAGTGAGAGCCGCCAGACGCACGTGACACTGCATGACATTGACCCTCAGGCCTTGGACCAACTGGTGCAGTTTGCGTACACGGCCGAGATCGTCGTGGGCGAAGGCAACGTGCAGGTGCGGTTGCCTTATCTCACGTCCGACATCACCCCCACTGGGCGTCGTGCCTCCGCTCCCGGCGCCCTCCTGTGCCTCTCCCTGCCCCTCAGTCCCCACGCCCTGTTTCTCCGTCCCTGCTCCCCTGGCTGTTTCTCATCTCACCCCGCAGACTCTGCTCCCAGCCGCCAGCCTCCTGCAGCTGAATGGTGTCCGTGACGCCTGCTGCAAGTTCCTGCTGAGTCAGCTGGACCCCTCCAACTGTCTGGGCATCCGGGGCTTTGCTGACACCCATTCGTGTGGTGACCTGCTCAAGGCAGCACACAGGTATGTGCTGCAGCACTTCGTGGACGTGGCCAAGACTGAAGAGTTCATGCTGCTGCCACTGAAGCAGGTAGCGTGCCCGCTGGCGCACGGCCTCAGCCCTGATCCGGGCCCTGGACCCCAGACCCCAGACCCAGTCCTGAGACCCCTTGGCTCCCTTCATCTTGGCCCTCAAGACCTAGCCCTTTGCCCCCCAACCCTAATCCCCAGCCTCTGACCCACATTGCAGCCTCACTGCCCGTCCCCTGCCCAAACCCCACAACCTCATGCTCATTTTCTGGCCCACCCAAGCATCCAGTCTTTGACTTCTGATCCCATCCTGCCCTGACCACATCCCTACCGACCCCCTCTAGTCCCTGGCTCCACGTCCCCAGGACTGCTCTGGGCCTAGGTCCCCAGGAACTCATTCTGTGGCTCCTGACCTCGCTTGGCCCCTTCTCATAGGAACACTGGGCTCCCTATCGGACTCTCCCTCCCAGGCACCTTCAGGGCTCCATGGGCCCCCAAGACCTTCCCCAGATCTCAGGTCTGAGGGTCCCCACCCCCAGGTGCTGGAACTGGTCTCTAGCGACAGCCTGAACGTGCCTTCAGAGGAGGATGTCTACCGTGCCGTCCTGAGCTGGGTCAAGCATGACGTGGATGCTCGGAGGCAGCATGTCCCAAGGGTGAGGCCAGTACCTGGGGGGCCCCAGGGAATACGCAGTGACTGAGGGCCTGGGTACACCTGGGCTCTGCCGCATCCAGAGAACCATCACAGGAGTGATGCAGGCATGTGTTTCAAGAAGGGTCCAGGGCGTCTGAGGTGGATCTCTTCACTGGGGCCCGCCTCCTGACCATGGCACCCCCGCCCCCCCAGCTGATGAAGTGTGTGCGCCTGCCCCTGCTGAGCCGGGACTTCCTGCTGGGCCACGTGGACGCTGAGAGCCTGGTGAGGCACCACCCTGACTGCAAGGACCTGCTCATTGAGGCCCTCAAATTCCACCTGCTGCCTGAGCAGAGAGGCGTCCTGGGCACCAGCCGTACACGGCCCAGGCGCTGTGAGGGCGCTGGCCCTGTGCTCTTTGCCGTGGGTATGTTCACCTGTCACGTCCCTTTGTGTCCAGGCCTCCCATATCGCCTCCTTCTCCCCACCCATCCCTCACCTGTGCCTCCCATCCATGAGCCAGCACGAGCCTACCCCATGTTATATTGGTCACATCCTGCACCCACCCCACACTTGCTTCTCTGTCGGCTTGCAGAGGACCGTGCATGGTGTGACCACTCACCCATCCCCACCCCCACCTACCCTTGGAGACCCCACACTCTTGACGTTGAGCTATGCTAGAGACCTCCAGCCCATTGCCTCCCTGGGCCCCTTGTCCTGCCCCGTCACCTCCCCATCCCTAGGTGGTGGGAGCCTGTTCGCCATCCATGGGGACTGTGAAGCATATGACACACGTACTGACCGCTGGCACGTGGTGGCCTCCATGTCCACACGCCGGGCCCGGGTGGGCGTGGCAGCAGTTGGGAACCGGCTGTATGCCGTGGGTGGGTAAGTGTGGAGGCTGGTCTGGGGTCAGGGGCTCAGCATGTACCCACTGGGTCAGTCCTGACTGGCAACCAACCCCTCCCCTAGTTACGATGGGACTTCAGACCTAGCCACCGTAGAGTCGTACGACCCTGTGACCAACACTTGGCAGCCTGAGGTGTCCATGGGCACAAGGCGCAGCTGCCTGGGGGTGGCTGCCCTGCACGGGCTCCTGTATGCAGCTGGCGGCTACGATGGGGCCTCCTGCCTCAACAGGTAGTGGCCGGGGTCAGGGCCGGGTGGCACCTTGGGGTGGGATTGACTGTAGGTGTGGCTGCATCAGGACTGCAGCAGTTATGCCTGAGGGGAGCAAAGAGGGATCCCACCTGACTCGAGTCATCAGGGGGCCCTGGGCCTCTTCGTCTGCACCAGCCCAGCTGCCCTTTTCTTTTCTTCTCAAGTTCTTCCCACCAGCCCAGGGGCTGGGCCCACGTGGACACTTGCCCAGGATCATTCAGGCAGCCAGCCATTGGCCCATGCCCACCCGGAAGGCCTGCTTCTTGCTCCAGTGGGATTCTGGGCTCAGTCTCTGTGACTGCCCAGCATGGGATTTTAGTCGTTCCATAGGGGAGGGCAGGTCCCGGAACCAGGGCGGCCTTTCTGCCACTGCTCAAGGTCAGTAGCAGACCTGGTGTCCACAGTGCTGAGCGCTATGACCCTCTGACGGGAACATGGACGTCCATCGCTGCCATGAGCACCCGGAGGCGATACGTGCGTGTGGCCATGCTTGGTGGGTGACACGGCCTGATTTGTGTAGTGCCCCCCCCGCCCCCGCCCGCAGGACCCACGTGTAGCAAGCACACCACCATGGCTCTTGCCTCTCTGCAGATGGGAACTTGTATGCCGTGGGCGGTTACGACAGCTCATCGCACCTGGCAACTGTGGAGAAGTATGAGCCTCAGGTACAAAACATCCCGTCAACTTCCAACCACATTAATTTCCCTTCCTAAGAGCTACTTGAGGGCATCACTCTGGTCACCCGCATCACCCAGAGGGCCAACCCTCTACACCCTGTCCGTGTCCCACAGATACCCTTCCCTGGAGTAGGGGTCTGCACTGTGGAGAAGGGAGGCTGGTGATGGGTCTGCCCCCAGCCGCTCTCCTCAACCGCAGGTGAACGCGTGGACCCCCGTGGCCTCCATGTTGAGCCGACGGAGCTCAGCAGGGGTGGCCGTACTGGAGGGGGCCCTCTACGTGGCCGGCGGCAACGATGGCACCAGCTGCCTCAACTCTGTGGAGAGATACAGCCCCAAGGCGGGTGCCTGGGAGAGTGTAGCACCTATGAACATCCGAAGGTGCGCCTGCCCCTCCCCCACACACGGGGTGGGGGGGGGTTGTCACCACCTCCTACCAGAGCCTGGCAGATAGGTCTTAAGGCCTCACCCTGTGTGGGGTGTGCCAACCCCTCCCGTACCCTCCAACCAGCTCCAGGGCCCTGCCCCCAGGGCTCCTCCCCCACTCCCAAGGCTCACCACCCCCCACCACTCCCCTAGGAGCACCCACGACCTAGTGGCCATGGACGGCTGGCTGTACGCGGTGGGGGGCAACGATGGCAGCTCCAGCCTAAACTCCATCGAGAAGTACAACCCGAGGACCAACAAGTGGGTGGCCGCGTCCTGCATGTTCACGCGGCGCAGCAGCGTGGGCGCGGCGGTGCTGGAGCTGCTCAGCTTCCCGCCGCCCTCGTCACCCACGCTGTCCGTGTCGTCCACCAGCCTCTGAGGCGCGCGGGCTGCGCGCACACCGGCCTGCGGCCTCCCGGCCTCCCACATGCCTTAAGCCCCGAGGGGCGGCCCCAGCGCCTCGTGTGTCGGGGGCGGGGTGCTCGACCCCCACCGGGAAAGTCCTGCCCTGTCTGTCCACGTCTCTCTGCGTCGAGGCTGTCCATGTCTGTGTTCGTCCCTCAGTGTTTGTTTATGAGTGTACCGTTTATTTACTTAACGGTCTGTTTATTTATTCATTATTTATTGATCCATGAGCAGCGCAGCACCTACCAGTTTACACGTTTCCCCTCAAAGTGTCCTGTGTCTCTGGGACCAAGCTGCCTTCCCCCGGGTCCTCCCGCCCCCCCTTTGGGCACCAGGGAGAGATGGGTCAGGGGTGAACTCAGACTCTGCAGACCTGGATGGACTGAGGAGCAGATGCAGAGCAGCAGGCCAGGGTTAGTGGGGTGGGGGCTTTCAGAGCAAGTGCAGACCTTTCCAGCCTGGGCTTTGCACACCACCCCTACCTTGCCCAGCCAGGCACACTCCCAAGGAAGGCGTGAAGCAAGTGGGCTTCCTTCTCGTGGACATGGTGTCTTTTCTGGATCCTGCACTGAGCTGAGCACAAGTGTGCCACAGACCCCACACAGCAATATGAGCCAACTTGAACAATAAACATGTTTCCTGGGCTCTGTAGGCTCGAGGCTGAGTGTACATCTCCACCCTTTGGGGTCCTGCTTGGAATGACCAGGAGGGCCTGGGGACAGGTATGCGGCTGGGCGAGGCCCTGCATTGGCCCCTGGGGGCTTTGGCGCAGCATCATCGCATCCAGGTGGAACAGGGCTGCGATGTGGTGGACAAGCGCCCAACCAGGAGTGTCGTTTGCTGTTAGTGTGGTCCCATCTCACCCCAGACCCTGGAGAGGGGGGCGGGTGTACACAGCATTACCCCTGCCTCATCACGATGGTCCCAGGTAAACCCAGGAGGTTTGTGGCCTGCTTCCTGGATGCTGGCCAGGGATGGAGAGGTTGGGGGAGGGTCCTGACTTCCCCTTCCCTAAAGTGGCAAACTCCTGTTTCAGCAGCTGAGAGCAAGCACACACCCCCTTAGTCAGTGGTGACTCAGTAGCATTTAGGTGG
>NC_043707.1:141341899-141369128 GCF_006229205.1 Suricata suricatta | reverse complement strand
CCCCCCCCCCCCCCCCCCCCAACTCCAGCCTAGCCTGTGTGTATGGATGATCCAGGTCAGAGAGCTGAAAGGCTTGGGCCCAGGTAAGGGCCAGGTCCCTCCCAGAAAGGCTCCACCCTCATCCCCGTCCTTAGGTATAGGGCAAGGCTTCCCAAAGCCCCGCCTGAGAGGCGGGACCTAAGACTCAGTACCGAGGGACACAGACCTGTTCCACTTGGGCACGCCACTACTGCCGCCCATGGGAAACAGCCACTGTGTCCCTCAGGCCCCCAGGAGGCTCCGGGCCTCCTTCTCCAGAAAGCCCTCGCTGAAGGGAAATAGGTGAGGGGGAGTGTGGAGCTCAGCCTTGGCCACTAGGTCACAGGGTGTCCCTCAGTCTGCCTCCGGGGCCAGGTTGTGAGCCCCCCTTCACTTGTCCCCAGAGAGGATGGCGCAAGGAAGCTGGCTGGCCTGTTTGGCACCGAGGCCGGTCCTGACCGGGATGCCACCGCCGACAAGATCTTCTGCTACATCCCGGGGACGGTGAGCAGGCTGGGGGGCGTGTCCAGCTCGCAGGGGTGCTTGGCGGTGGTCTCTGTGTGACTGTATGTGCCTGTCCTATCTTCACTCAACTCATCAGCCAGGGGGGCGGGGGGCCAGATCCCAAGTGAGGTGAGGACGCAGACACTGCCCCACCCCAGCGAGCTCATCTGGCCGAAAGTCTGAGCGGAGAACGAAACCCAGAGACACTGAGTCAGTGAGGTGCGGGAGCACCTGGCAGGGGCGGGCCAGGGCGGGGCCTCCGGGAGCCTCTCTGCCACACCGGAAGGGGCTCCGTGGTCCGGCTATCCACGCAGAGCCGCGCCTGGGGTGTCCGCCCAACCCCCCAGGACTTGGGCGCGGGACAGCATATCCGGGCACATTCGAGGGGGACCGAGCACATACATCTATGTCGCTGTGTGGGCGTGGGTATCCCGTTGACCGTGTGGCTGTCAACCCCCACCCTCTGTCATCACTCTTAAGAGAGTAAGAGGCTTTAGGTGAACAGGGAGCCAGACCTCAGTTTCTCCCGGGGGGTAGCTCCTCGGCATCCACTGCTGCCTCATTCCACAGCAGCCCGCGGTGTCCGCCTCCGCCCCCCCAAGGCCACCCAGCAAGGATGTGGCTCTCACATGCTAGGCCACCTCTGAACTGAATGCCACCCCCTCTCACTCTGCCCACCTCCTGTGAGGCTAAGGGTTAGCTGAGTGGGGAGAGACCCTGAGCCCTCTTTCCCAGCTTGGATAGCATTGGGCGGGGTAAGGCTCTGCTATGTGCAGAGACCCCAGAATGTGGGGGAAATGATTCCGAATTTCCTGGGGGACATAGAAGGAGTAACATTTGTAACTCTGGGCCAGGGCCTACACCCTGGCCCTGCGCTCCTCCAACCTTGCACTGTCCTTTGGAGGCCTAGCTGGTGTGAGCTTGCAGAGCCCACCTTTCCAATGTGTTCCTGTCAGGCTGGGAAGCCCGCACCGGTCCCCTCCCTTGCCCTCGGTGGTCCCAGCGCTCTCTCTGCTGGCTTGAGAAACCATGTTGCCTCAGAGAAGTGGACAGGGCAAGAGTCCAGAGAAGAGTCCGGGGTCGGGCTGGGCTGGGCTGGGATTCCTCCATGTGGTCGCATCTCAGACCTCGACTCTCTTCTGTCCAAGCCTCGTCACATGTCATGTGACCCTGGTGGAATCGTATGAGGTATGGTGGCCCTGGGGGTCCTCTTTCACCAGGACATAGCAGGAAAGGGGACCAGGCATGTTGAACCTTGGGAGATGGGACCAGGGGAGGAGCCATTTCTTAGGCCCTGCCCTGTGGTGGGTTCTGTACCCACAAAGGAACCAACCTCACCTGGCTCTGAGCTGACTCCTCCCTGGGCTCTAAGGCTGGGCCCGGGCAACAGCATGGGGACAGCCGCATGGCCCTTCCTGCTCCATGGCCTATTTTTCATGGGTCCTACCCCCGAGTTGTTCCCCACACTAGGTGTGGGTACAGGAGGCCCCACCCAGAGTCAGGGAGGCCAGGAAGCTGTGAGTCTGTTCACATTCCTGGGCTTGCCCAAGGGGTGGCTTAGCTTGGCCAGGTCTCAGCAACCTTTGAGACAAGCTCTGCCAGCACCCGAATGAAGCATGGTCCCAACTCCCCCCTGAGCCCCTAGACCTCAGCCCTTCCAGCCAGGGTGTCAGGCCAATACCCGTCCCTATCTGACTCCCAATCTGATGATCAAGCCCCGCGACTACAGAAGATTCCCTGTGTGCCAGCATTAGCTAAGTGTTTGTGAACTGACAGTCTCTCCCCTCAAGAGACAGGCATTGAACCTCCAGCACATCCCAGGCCTGGTCTAGGCCCTGGGGACACAGCAGAGGGCAAAATAGACAAACACCCCGTTCTCTTGGTGTTCCCGTCCCTGTGACAGAGCCAGATAACAAGTGAAAGTCAGATGTGGCAGTGTTAAGGAGAAAGGTAAAGGAGGAAAGGTGTGCAGCGGGGTCAGGGAGGGCTGGGGGTTACCCAGAAAGGATCTCATGGCGAAGGTGACACCTGAGCCAGTCCTGAGGGGTGAGAGGAGAGGCGGGCTGAGTAGTCCAGGCAGAAGGAGTAACAGGTACAAGAGCAGCCTACGCCTGACATGAGAGAGCAGGACTAGAAGAGAGGGCAGGCCACAGAGGACCCTTTGAGCCACTGCCACGACTTTGGCCTTTTCCGTGGCTGAGGTTAAGGGGCCGCTGTGGTGTGCTGAAGCGGTTGGCACATACTCTCAAGGGCTGATCTGATGTGTCTTTTTCCAGCTCCCACTCACTGACATGCTGGCAGCTTGAAATGGGCCCTGGTGGGACCATTTACATTGAAACTGCCTCACCTTGTAGACCCAGGTATCAAATATTTACAGCCGATGCCACAGGCATGGGAGTGTTTTGAGCATCGTCTCCCCCAGACACCCAAAACGTCCTTTGAGAGACAAGTCTTGGGAGGCTCAGTAATTGAAACAAGGGCCTACAGCTTAGGAAATATCGGAAACAAAGGTTGAATCTCCAGTGACTTCAGACTTCACTGTCTCCACTAGACCGTGTAATTTTACGACAGGCAGGCAGTGCCCGCTCATGTGTGGATGCTGGCACTGTCTGGATGTTGAGAGGCTGTGAGCGTGTGTGGGGTTCTGCACCTATGAGTGACGGTGTATGTGTGTTCCTAACCTTTGTATTGTGCAACTGTGGGTGTGTGTATGGGCGGCGCAGCTGGTCCCGGGTCAGCCTCCCGCCCCCGCTGAGCTCTGCTCCCCACAGGACATTCCAGACTTGGAGAGCCAGCGAGAAAATCTAGAGCAGCCGTTCCTGAGTGTGTTCAAGAAGGGGCGGCGCAGGGTGCCTGTGAGGAGTCTGGGCAAGGTTATACACTATGCCAAGGTCCAGCTGAGATTCCAACATAGCCAGGTGGGACCAGGCTGGGCCAAGCGGGGGGCGGGGGGGGGCGGGGGCGGGGGCGTGCTTGGGAACCAGCCTGGGGCCCGACCCCTAGCCCATCAGACAGACAGCCCTGTTCTCCAGGACACCAGCGACTGCTATCTGGAGCTGTTCCCCTCTTACCTCTACTTCCAGGCCCATGGTTCCAAAGGACTCACCTTTCAGGTGAGGGGAATAGGCAAAGGGAGGAGGCCAGGGGCAGAGCAGCATCTTGGGAGATGGGTATCCATGTCCCACTAGGGGTCCGCCAGCCCTCCTCTCCCCCATGTGCTCTGGCAGGGGCTGCTACCACTGATGGAGCTGAGTGTCTGCCCGCTGGAGGGGTCTAGAGAGCACACTTTCCAAATCACAGGTATGTGGGGGGCATGAGTAGACCTGATCCCCAGGAGGGACCTCTGTCTGCGGTTGCTCAGTGACCTTGGTCTGGCTGAGCTCCAGAATGCTGGAGGGGCCCTGAGTACACTGGGGCATCCTGGCTTTTCCTCCAGCGGGCACGTGAGCCTCTGCTGGGCGGGGGTGCAGGGCAGCAGGTAGTTGCTGTGAATGTGGCCCTGTTAGGGGCTGACGGTCCCAGATGGTGTCACAGGCTCCTCCTGGTCCAGGCCCTGGGGTGCCCATGGATCCCTTGGGCAGGGCCTTTCCTGTGGGCTGCTGGCCCAGCCCATTCCACCCCTCCATCCCTAGGCCCGCTGCCTGCTCCCCTTCTCGTGCTCTGCCCCAGCCAGGCTGAGCTGGACCGCTGGCTGTATCACCTAGAAAAGCAGATGGCCCTCGTGGGAGGGCTGCAGCACTGTCACTCATCGCCGCCACAGGTGAGTGCCAGGAGCCCCCCATGGCCCTTTCCTATCCCCCCTATGCCCACACCCTCGCCTGCCCCTGACCCCCCTTCACTAGGGCTCCCCTGAGGACGAGCTGCCCTGGACTCTGCAGCGCAGACTGACCCGGCTGCGGACAGCATCGGGCCGTCAAGTGGTGGGTAGTGCCATCTGCGCCTCAAGGGTCAAGCTTCAGCATCTGCCTTCACAGGTGCGTGGGGTGAGGGGACCCAGGAGTGAGAGGAGATGGGCCACAGGGGGCACAGGGTGGGTAGGAGAAGATGGACAGGAGGGTGAAAAGATGGGGGCATAGGAGTGAGAGGAGATGAGGGAGGGGTGCGGACATGGAGGAGAGGTGAGGAGACAGAGAAGGGGTGAGGACGTAGGGGCCCAGGGCTGAGGACATGCAAGCACAGGATGGATGGGAGGAGACCAGGGAAGGGGAAGAAAGATGGGAGAGGAGTTCAGGTGGCAAGTGGGGTCCAGACCTTGCACACACTGGTGGAGCCCCGCCTCTGCCTTTGACTCCTTGGCAGGAACAGTGGGACCGGCTCCTGGTCCTGTACCCAACATCCCTGGCCATTTTCTCTGAGGAAGCAGATGGGCTTTGCTTTAAGGTGGGTCCCTCCCCACTGTGGACCCGCCCCAGGGAGACGCCCTGTGTGTGGGGGTGGGAGAGGGCAGTGGCTCCAGAGAAACCTGTATTTCGGGGCCTGTTGGGACAGAGTGTGCCGGCCCCACCCACCCAGCCCACTGCCCTGGTCAGTCTGGTCTCTGCTGTGATGTGGCCAAGGAGGGACCCCTGCACAGCACCCATTATCATCCTAGAGAGTCCTCCACCACCAGCAGGACCGTCCCCTTGGGCAGGTGACGTGGGGGCAGAACCACTCCTGGAGGGCACCCTTGTGTTGGCCGCCAGTACCTCTGAGAGAGGCCTATACCTCTGAGTGGACATTTTCCAGTATGTGCGTGTGCGTGCATGTGCGTGTGTGCGCGTGTGCGTGTGTGTGTGTGCGCGTGCGTGCGTGTGCGTGCGTGGGGGGGTCCTCTGGAGCTGGAGTGTGTTGTGTGCTTCATAGTGACCCTCTACTCTGGGGGTGATCACGGCCCTCAGTCACTGAGAAACACACAGGGGTCTTCCGTACGACCCCTCCCGCCCTGCCCCAGTCTTCATAGGTGACCCAGGGGCCAGTCCCCAGAAGCATTCATCTGTGCCTGCCACTGGCTGATGAAGGCCCTACCCGGAGTCCAGGGGTAACGGTACCCTCGGGACAGACGGGGAGCACTGGCCTCCCTCAGGGATGTCAGCCTCAGCCCTGCCTTGCCCTCTGCCTGCGATCTGGGGGCCCAGCCCAGCTCTGAAGGATGGGACAGAATGATGGGCCCAGGCAGAGGCACAGGGTGGCCGCCCCACCAGGCTGAGACTCCGTCTTTCTTCACTGCTCGAACAGGGGGAGCTCCCGCTCAGCGCCATCCACATCAACCTGGAGGAGAAGGAGAAGCAGATCCGCTCTTTCCTCATCGAAGGTGGGTGGAGGCCTGGCGGGGAGGGAGGGCACGGGCCTCACAGGTGCCCCAGCTGTTCAGTGAGGCCCTGCAGGGGGCTTCCTGCTTGCCAGCCCCCCTCACAGCGTCTGTGTGCCAGGCCGCCTCATCAACACGATCCGGGTGCTGTGTGCCAGCTATGAAGACTACAGCCAGTGGCTGCTCTGCCTGCAGACGGTCTGCCCCACGGATGGCGCGCCCCCACCGCCCGGCCCCGAGAGCTGCCGAGGGCCGTGGACGTCCCCACAGGTGAGGGGTCCACAAGGAGGGATGTTCCCCCCACATCTCGGACTCTGGGCAGAAGGCAGATCCGAGGCATAGGTAGGTAGGGAGGAGGGTCTTGCTGTCTGTCTCAGCTCTCTCCTCCCTGCCCCCTGGTGTCCAGGTCATGGGTGGTGGCCGAGGCTCGCTCTCCTCAGATGGACGAACCAGCTGGGACTCAGGGTGTCCAGCACCCCCCTCCACACACACCAGCCACTCTCTCCCTGAATCTTCAGCGCCGTCCACCACAGGCTGCCCCGCCCAGCCCGGACCTGTGAGTGTCTGGGAGTCGTGAGGGTAGTTTGTGTTGGGGAACCTGGGTCCTCATGGCACCCCATTCCAAGCAGGACCCGAGTTCCTCAGAGAAGGAGACTCAGACTGAAGGGAACTTTGTGCAGCTTCAGAGGGTTGAGTGGGTGAGAGCCCTAGGGAACCTTCTGGAAGGTCTTTGGTCCCCACAGAACCGGGCCAACCCTGGCTGCATCAGCAGGCAGAGGGCAGAGCTGAGACGGAGCAGCAGCAGCCGGTCACCCAGGAACAAGGCCCGGGGTGAGGGGGCCAGCCGGGCCAGCTCGTTGTTCTTGGACCTGACCAAGGTGGGCCCAGCACACTGATCCAGTTCTCCATCCCACCCTTCATCTCCCTGGCCTCCATTTCTCAGGCCCAGGTGGTCCTGGAGCCGCCTAGAGGCCTTCTTGCAGAGAAGAAAGGACTCAGGCCACTTCAGCTCCAGGAACCTTGTCTCTTCCGCCTCCTGCCTGCAGCTGAAGCCGGAGGGCAGCCCCGAGGCCCCAGACTCGCCTCTGGAGACCCCACACTCCCCGCTCTATGCTGATCCCTACACACCGCCTGCTACCTCCTATCACAGGATCACAGACGTCCAGGGCCTGGAGGAGGTCAGTCCCCTGTGGGTGATGTCCACAGCCTGACGTCTGCTCAGTCACGATGAGAGGCCAAGGGAGTTGGGGGACAGGGGTCCCTCAGCTCTATGGAGGTTCTGGTCCAGAACCTCAGGTCCCCACCCCTTTCTGGCAGTTCCTCAGTGCAATGCAGAGCTCACTCGGACCTGAGTCCTCGAGCCCATTCCCCTCGGTCCCTGTGTCTGTGCCTGTCTCTGACCCCAGCTCTGGGCTCGCCGGCACCCACGTGCTCTCCAAGAAGGGAGCCCTGCAGCCCCGAGCTTCTCAGCGGCACCGAGGCTCTGTCAAGGGGCAGGGTCCACCCCACCCAGTCTCCCCTCAGCATGTGAGTAGCAGCCCCCACCTCTGCTGGGCAAAGAGGTCTGTGGGGAGGTGGAACTGGTGTGTGGCCTCAGGGACCCTGGGGGAGCAGGACAGATGGAAGCAGGGGAAGATAGGGCAGGCCAAGGACAGGAAGCAGCTGCAGGCCGGGGGCGGGGGGGCTGGGGGCCAGGGTTGGGGGGGAGGCAGGGAGGCTGTAGGAAAAGAAGATGCAGGACCAGGAGGGAAAGGTAGGGGTGGGATCTGGCTGATTCATGGGCTGGTCTTCAAGCCTCCTGTCCGAGGGCTCAGATCTCAGACTTGTGGTTGGGGTTCCCCAGGTCTCCCCTGTGAGAGAGGTCTCACCCAAGTCGCTGCCGCCTCCCTCAGGTGAGTGAAGCCCCTTGCCTCTTTCTGAGGGGAGCTCTGTGTGTTGCTTCCTGAAGGCACATACATCTCTCTCCTCCCCACCAGGTGGCCATCCCCCCAGAAGCTATGACAACATCTGGGACAAAGCTTCATCTCCCTCTCACAAGCGGTGGCCCCAAGGAGCACCTGATGCTGGCGGGGGGCTCATCCAGTGGATCTGATGGCCCCTGGGCCGGCTGGTTCTCAGGACCACCTGGCAGTATTAACCCTGGAGGGGGGTCTGCAGCAGAGCCTGGGTCCAATACCTGAACCCCATCCAATGCTGAGTCAGTGTCTGACCCCAGCAGGGTGCAGGGGTCTCCAGAACTCTGAGTTTCCCTGGGCTCTGGAGGGGCCAGGCAGAGGGCCTCATACCGAAGATGGCCTGGTGACATTGCACCACAGATCAGAGCAGGATGCGTGGAGGGACCAAACTTCAACCTTTCCTCCGGGGAAGGGATAGGGGAGGTCACTTGGCGCAGGCTTTACCTGGGGTGGGAGCACGGTGGAGGTGTGAAGGCCAGAAGGCTGAGAAAGATGAGTGAGGGTCAGAGCATGTGAGGTCAGAGAGCACAGGGTAGGGTAGGAGGTCAGCAAAGTCTGAGACATCACAAGCAAAGGTAGGAGGGTATTCTGGGCAAATGTGAGTGCACTGGGGCCTGTTGGGAGAAACCGACGAGAGACTAAACAAGAAAGAGATTTTACTTGTGCCATGTGTCCCCGCGTCTTCCACTCAGCAGCCAGAAGTCCCCTGTCCTGGGGACCCTGTGAACACGCCCACCCCGCACCCAGCCTGGTAGCCTCCATTGCTCTGCCACCACCAGCCCCCCACCCACCTTCCTGCCCCATCTCTGGCTCCTCAAAGCCCTAGGACAGCCCCAAATGGCCAGTCCCTTTATCTGACACCACCATATTCTGCCTCTGCACCTTGTCCAGGGTTCCCCAGAGGAGGGGCTCCAGCCTCTGCCCTACAGAACCCCTCCCTGCTAGGGCTGCCCTCCCATAGGCCCCCATGGGTTCCCGCTCACTGTCTTAGGCAGCAGCCAAGAAGCCCTTGGCCACAAGCCCCTGGGGCTCTGGGGTCACAGAGGCCTCAGAGGTTCTCCCTGCACCAGCCCGCTTGGAAACAGGGCAGATCGTCTCTGGGGTACCCCCCTCCACCTGAAGGCCACTCAGTCTCCTCACCCTCACCCTCCGCCCAGATTTCCAACTGGGGCCTTGCTGCTGCCCTGACACCGTTTAGTTTCCAACACCTTGTCCTGCTTCTCACCCCAGTTAACCAAATAAAATATAGGACACCCAGTTAAATTTGATTTCAGATAAGCCCCACATAATTCGGTACAATCTCAAATCCTGCACTCTGAAATGGGAGTTTCACTGGACACCCTATGTTTTTATTTGCTAATCTGGCCACCTTACTAACCAGCTCCTTGCTCAGCCCTACCCGCCCAACCTTCCAGAATCTCCCTCTTTGCAGGTGTGGAGCACAACCTTGGCCTCAGCCACTGGCTAGACCTTCGGGTGGAATCCGAGGGCGCCAGGACCAAGGACACTAGCTCCTTCCTAGACGCCATAGAACACAGGGGTCAGAGGGCAAGGCCTGAAGGCAGCACCTCGTCCTGAGCCCCTGTGGCCATTTCTTTGTCCTGTGTCTTCCTGGACCAGGCCTGGGTCCTACGAGCTGGGGCTGGGGCTGCGGCTGCGGCCGTGGCGCCCCTGCCCCACCTGCCGGCGGAAGTAGTGGATGGCAGAGATGGTACCGATATTGGCCAACAGGACTGCAAGAGAAGCACAAGAGAGCCTCCTGAGTGCTGGCTCCATCCTGGCCCAGCCACTCCCTTCTATCCCCACGGCCTGGCCCTCGAAGGGCGGGAGGAGGCCACTGGGACAAGGGGTGGGTCAGCAGTAGAAGAGCACGTCAGGGGACAAATCTGTGCCTCCCCATGCACCCCTCATCCCTGCTGGCCAGCTGTTGATACTGGACACCAGCCGTCATCCTGGGCACCAGCCTGCTCCTCCCCCAAGGCCCCCAAACCTGTTTTCCAGGCGTCTGGGGTATGCAGATCTGATGTTCTCACAGCCCAGGTGGCAAAGGCTACAAACACCAGGCACATGTCATTCTGGCTGAAGGTAAATGAGGTGAGGGGGTCTCGGGGCTCTCCTAGGAAAAAGAAGCATGCTCTGTGCTCCGGCTCCATTCAGGCTCATCTGTCCTAGACATGCTGTGTGAGTCCCATCTTCCCTTTAACACCCCATCCCAAGACACAGGCTAGTGTGTGGCATAGTTGAGTCAAGCTGACTTGAGCAGGGTTTCCTAGTTGGTAAAATATCTTGCAGGGGGAATGTGAGAGAAAGTCTGTTGAGTCCCTGATGGAGTGGCAGCAAGGCCTGAGCTTGAGCTGTCCCAGTGTCAACTATGCCAGAGGCTGGGGGGAGGGCACTGCTGTCATCTGGGCTTGAATACAGAATGGTGGTCAGTGCAGAGACAAGTTCTTGAGTGGCTGTTGGATCTGGCCTAGTCTACCCACCTGGATGGTGCCCTGGGAAGGCCAGGAACTAGTCCATCCCTCCCAGATCATCCCTAAGGCCCCCCTACTGGCTCGTGACTTGGGGTCCGAGCCCGCCCCTCCCCAACAGCCCTCCTGGCTGAACTCCCCGGACAGTGTGTTCCCAGGACCTGGACGGCCCACAGGGCCCATGCGACGCTCACCTGCTTGCCTGACTGCCAGCCTGAGCTGCTGTGCTGCCACCGGGCTAGGCTCTGGTGAGGCTCCAGACCCCACTCCCCAGGGGACCAGCCCGGGGAGCTCTGTGGCCTGCAGCTGGAGAAGGGCGTCCAGCTCTAGTGTGCCCCCTGACGCGTCCTCCCCAAGGAAGTGTTCATAGGCCTCAGGGATGGAGATCGGCATAGGGTCCCCGGGTGGACGGGCTGGCACAGGCTCAGCTTGTGGAGGCTGGGCCACAGAGGGGTCCCCCCAGTGCCCTGATCTCTGGGCTCGGCAGTCCTGGAAGAAGAATTCGCACATGTCCGGCCACTGAACTTGGGCCCGGGCCCGGTCAGCTTCTGCCGCCTCCGCAGCATCTTCATCCTCCTCCTCAATAGTGTCACAAAAAAAGAACTCGTAGGCCTCTGGGAGGGTCACTGCAAAGCTGCTCCTGGGCCTAGGCCCCCCCAAGGCAGAGTGGGGAGGGGGAGGCAGGTGCTTGAGGATCCGAGGCTGGGGAGACAGGGGCCCCACTGCTGTGGCATCCCAGCCTCCAGGGCCCCCTCGGAACCCCCCAGCTGCTGTCCTGGGAGGCGAGGGCCGGGCTGTGGCTGGCAAGGGTGGCCCTGAGGTCTCTCCCAAACCTGGCTCCTCAGGGCTGGGCACAGCCATGGAAAATCGCACTTTCTTCTTCTTGGGTGCTTGAACAGAGCCTGGTGTGGGCTCCCTTGAGCGATGTGCAGGGGCACCTGCTGAAGGCTCCTCTCTGGACTTCTCCTGGTGTCCTGGAGACACAACAGAGCTCAGATACAGCCTGGCCACTGGGGTGACCTCCACCTCCACCAAGTCAGGCCCAGCCTGGGGAATGGGGGCAGGTGTAGACACACCTACATCGGACTGGGCCTTGGAAACCAGCTGAGGCAGAGCAACTGTAGATGAGTCCACCTCTGGCTTAACCACTGAGTCCAGCACAGGTAGGTCCATGTCCAGTCTAGATTTGGAGGCAGGTGTAGACAGAGGCATGTCAGGTTGAAGCTTGGAGGTGAGTGTAGACAGAGCCACATCTGACTTAGCTATTGAGATATCCGGATGAGTCTCCAGGGCGGGTGTGGACATGGTGTGTGGCTCAGTTCTAGGGGTCATTCTGAGTAGGTCTGTTCCTTGCTCAGTCGTAGGGACTGGTGTAGACAGATCCAAATCTGTTCCTTGCCTGGTCATCTGCACAGGGGCTCCTGCAGACTCTGGACTCAGTTCATTCTGCCTGGCTCCTGCTGTCTGCTCTGCTGTTCCAGCCGAGAGATCCTTCCCCCTGGACCCAGCCAGACCAAGGCCCTCCTGGGGCCTGACCTCAGCCACCAGCAGGGGACCTGGCTGGGTGGGAACAGAGCCTGGGGTACTCGAGCACCTGCCCCCCTTGGCTCCAGCAGCGTGCCTCTTCTTTCGGCTAGGGCTGCGTGGCAGGGCTCCAGGACTGCCAGGGGGCATCTGGGGAGCAGTGGTGGAGCCAGGAGACTCAGGGCTCTGAGGAGGCTCACCAGGGGGATTAGGGCCAGGGTCCTGGGGGGCTGGCCCCTGCAGAAGCCTCTGCATCTCGTCTCTGGAAGACACTGGCCCTAGGAGCGATGAGCTCTGACCTAGAGGGGCAGCGTCAGATTGGAGGGACAGCAAAGCTCCTGACTGTGTGGACGTGCTGGGCATCTGCTGATCAGCCCCCCGGGCCAAGACAGGCTCACGCCCAGACCTGCTGACCAGCAGCCGGGTAGCTGCCTTGTCCTCCTTCTTGAAACCACGCCAGCCCCTCCCCGCAGGATCCGGCTGCCCCTCGAGAAGGGGTGGAGACCCAGATGGACTGTGGCCACTGCTGTCCCCTTGGTCAATGTCACTGGATAAGAGCTCATCCCCAGAGGCCAGGCTGGCCTGCGGGAGGCCACACTCTTCAGTTGTGGCTGAAAACTCAGCCCAGTCCTGGTCACTCAGCTGGATGCTATACTGGAAGTTTTCCATTTCAGGTCAGCAGAGGCACTTGAGCAGCAGAGCCTGAGGCTACGTGGGATCTTCACAGACCTAGGTCCCGGGCACAGGCCAGCACACACTGCCACCACCCTGCCGAGTCCCCGGGGTGCTCCCCACCTCCTTGGCTCAAGGACCAGCACTCCATCTATGTCCTACAAGAAAGCAGAAGAGGGAATCCTGAAGGAAGCTGAGCTGCTGTCAGACCCCACCTTTCCTCCAAGTTACAAAACCCGCAGCTCCCGCTTTTCCTATATCCAAAGTGACCCCAAGTAATAACCAAGTAATGACATTGTGTTGTACTCTGATGATCAAATATGGTTTAGATTGGTGAAGCACACTAAGAAAATAAGATTTCTTGTGTTTGAATTTTTGTCCCCAGAAGTGGTTTTCTTCACCTTTGAGCATTTTCTCTTCATGTAGATCAGCTTCACCTTCTGCCACTTTCCTCCAGAATTGTAGGTACCAAGGTAAACTTCATACAGCAAAACCCATTTCAAGGATCACTCACTGAGACTCAGTTCACCTGGGGGATGGTCAGCCCTGGTCTGTCCCCACGTGCCTAAGGGGGCAGTTGGCCATGGAGGAGGGGTGGCAGCATCCAGCAAGTGACCAGCCTTTGGTGATGACCTTCTGCTAGCCTTGGCTGGGACAGGCTTCTGGGCTTCCCCTGAGTTCAAGGTCACACTAGAGCTCGCCAGAGCCCACTCAAAGGTCATCAGGGAGCATCTGGCTCTGTCCCCTGCCTAGGCAGGAGGTCGCAGAACAGAAATGAGCCTCCCAGCTCTCAGTGGACTCCTAGAGCCGCTCTCAAGGTCTGTGCCCCTAACCCAATCTTGCCCAGCTGGCAGAGCCCCCTCCTCTGCCTCATCTCTGAACAAAGGGGACCCTGAAAGCCCGAGAGCCCCAGGATCCCAGCCTCCTATGGGAGGTGCGCTTTGGCCTTTGGTCAACCACCACCGCACCCAGGAAGGTGGAGGGTCACTCTGGTCAGGCCAGTGCTAAGATGAAGATGCCTTGGGACCAGAGCATTGTGGCTTCCTGACCCACTGAAACGCCCCCTCCTCTCTGGCCCTTGGGGAAGTCCCTTGGGGCTGTCTGACTTTTGGACTTCTTCGGGTGGACATGAGGGACTAACAGTGTCATACCTGGAACCCTGTGGCCGGCCAGGGCAGTGGAGCTGGGTGTCCGAGCTGCCTGTCCCAGAGCGGCATGGTGCTCGCCACACAGGCCCCTCCCCCACTGCCAAAAATACCCCATCCCTGTGGTCACATGTCTCCTGCCAGCCGTCAAGGTCCAGGCCACAAATAGATGGCATTTGAGGGGCCTCCAGCTATGTGAGGGACACCTTCCTGGTCAGGTCAGATGCTGGCCAGAGAATGCTGACCTGCAAGCAGTCCTGCACGGGCCTCCTTTTTCCCAAGCTCAAGGCCACTCTGCACTTCACCTCTTGGCCCAGGCTGACATTTCCTCTTAAAGTGGCCCCGCCTGCTGTGAAACCTCCAGCTCCCATGGGCAGCTCTGCCCCTCACCTCCCACCAGCCCAGGCCTGTCTGGGTCTTAGGGCTTTACCCTGCCGTCTGTGTGGAGTAGAGAGGGTTACTGAGTGCTAAGTGGGCAATGGCCTTTCCAGAATATTCCTAGAGATCCTAGGCCGCTGCTAACTAGAGATGGAATAGTGGACCAAGGCTTGCATCTCTCTCCTCTGGTCTCAAGGGGCTTACTGGCCCCTTCCCTGGAAGCACTGTGGAACCTGCTGGCAGGGAAAAGGGACAGTGGGGTCACTGGGGCTCTTGGCAGCCAGCACCCTAAAGGGGGACGGGCTTTGGGCCTCTAGAGAGGGTTGGGAGGGTGCGGGGGAGGAAAGTGGGTTACTATGCCCCAGCGTCTCTCCTGACCTAGGCACCTATAGATGGGCCCAAGAAGGAGGAGGCAGAGCAGAGTCTAGTTCTTCAAGAAAGGAGGTCTGGCGCTGCCACCCCCGAGTGAACCAGGCGCCAAGAGTAGGCAGGCCGGGGCAACAGTACCTCAGAGATGAACCTCCAGAGTAACACCTCCTAGGCCTGGCTTCCCTGAGCACTCTTCCCAAAACTTATTCATCCTGGGAGGGGGCACAAAGAAGAGCCTTTTTTCGTAGTTAAGCTTAGTGAGGCACAGAGAGGGTGAGTGACTTGTGCATGACCACACAGCTAGCAAGTGGCAGAGTTTGGCCCTGAAGGCCTGAGCTGTGCTCCAGGCCATCCTGATCTCGGGGCTGATACTGCCCAGCCCACACAGGTCATTGTAACACACAGTTGTGGCTTCCAGGCTATAAGGGGTATGAAGAGGGAGAAAGGGAGCCAGACAGCAAACGTCTAAACAAACAGGTAGATGAGATCATTTTTGGCAGCAACATAACATCAAAGGAAGTGCCGTGGAGAGAAGGGTTGCCCGGAGGGGCTGGAGACTTCTCTGAGGAGAGGGCCTTGAACTAAAAGGGCTTTGAGGGCCTGAGGGACAAGACTCAGTGGGTGGGAGACAGGGAGGGCCAGGGCTGTGCAGTGTGGCCAGAGGAAGCAGCTTCCCACAGGAGGAGCAAGGCCGGGCACTTCGATTCCCGGTCAACTGGCCAACACAGGACACGCACAGGAAGGGCACAAATGGTGAAGGAGCGCGCTGTGTAGACCAGCCCCTGCCTGTCGGGCTCTGCCACCTTGTGCCGGCCAGCCTGGCCTGTAGTGAGCTTTATATAAGTGCATTTGTGCCAGAAGAACCCTTCCATGTCTGTGCAAAAAGAAAACCTAGTTTCCTTCTTACGCTGTTCTCCTGTGGGTCCCCTGTGGTGCCCAAACGCTCCGCTTCCACGTCTCTGATGGAGCTGGAGCCCTGCGGTCCAGCTCGATGCCCACCCCGCCTACCTGGAGCCAGCATCAGCCCCCGCAGGGAGAGGGCTCGGTCCCAAGAGACTGCTCCCCACTTCAGATTTCAGTCACAAGTAGTGAGTCCTCAGCTTACCCACAACTTCTTCCAACTTGGCTACAAACCAATTTTCCATGACTTTTGCCCCTTGGATTTGATTAATTTACTAGAGCGGCTCACGGAAGTCAGGGAAACATTTACTTATGTTTATCAGTTTCCCGTACGAGGTACAGGACACAGGGTACATGGTAAAGGGCACAGATGAGCTGCCGGACAGAAGAGATCTGGGGGGTGAATTATGTGGGAAGGACACAGAGCGTCCATAACCTGTCCAGGGGGCCCCTCCCCCACACCTGCACAGGTTCTGAACCCCGTACTACTGGGATTCTAATCATGGCTGGTCTTTCTTTTTTTTTTTAGTTTTTTTAAAAAAATATTTATTTATTTTTGAGAGAGAGAGAGAGACAGAGTATGAATGGGGGAGGGGCAGAGACAGAGGGAGACACAGATTCCGAAGCAGGCTCCAGGCTCTGACCTGTCAGCACAAAGCCCAATGCGAGGCTCGAACTCACAAACCATGAGATCATGACCTGAGTCAAAATCAGACACTCAACTGACTGAGCCACCCAGGCGCCCCATGGCTGGTCTTTCTGATGAGTGTCCCTATCCAAGATCCCCCATGGAGCTGGCTCATTAGAACAAAAGATGGTCCTCACGCTCTTATCATTTAGGAATTTACAAGGGTTTCAGTAGCTCTGGGCCAGGAACTGGGGGCAGAAACAAATATGTGTGTTTTCTACAATCTCAAGTCTGCCTCCTTGGCACCTCCACATGACTCGGAGTCAGGCCCTTGGGGGGCTGCGCTGGTCAGCTTCACTGCCAACCGCGGCCTCACCTCTGCGGCACGTTTCTGTGGGTGGAGATTTGGGTTGTCTCCACTTTGCAGCGGCAAACACCCTGGAGAGTTTGTCTTGGAAAACCTGTGCACTTGGTCTTGGAGAGGCCAGACGGTTGGGTCTGAGGGCATGCTTGTTCAGCTTTAGAAGCCGCTGCCCAATGGCTTCCCCGAGTGGTTGTGTCTCTGCTCCGGCCATCTCTGTGCTGCACGTCGTCACGGACACCGTCTTTGTCACTCGGCGTTCTGGAGGCTCCGTGGTGGTGCCACACTGCCATTTAACTCACATTCTCTTTGGCCAGTGGCCTTTCTTTATCCATGAGGGTGTATCTTCATTGTGCTTCTGCCACTTTCACATGCCTCCTCCTCACTGGTCTGCAGGACTTGTGCATTCTGGACAAGAGTTCCTCACCGGTGTCTTTCCTGCCGATATCTACCCTCAGTCTCACCTTTTCATTCTCTTCACAGTGCCTTTTGGAAATCAGAAGTTTTAAATGTTAATATAGACCAAGTTATCAACAACTTCTTTTATGTTATCATCTTTTCTGTTCTTTTAAAGAACTCTTTGCCTGCCTCAAAGTCATAAAGATTTGATAAAGCTATCCTTGCATATTTTTATATTTTTATTTATTTTTTAAATTAAATAATTTTAAAAATGTTTATTCATTTTTGAGACAGAGAGAGATAGAGCATGAGTGGGGAAGGGTCAGAGAGAGAGGGAGACACAGAATCTGAAGCAGGCTCCAGGCTCTGAGCTGACAGCACAGAGCCTGTTGGGGGCTCGAACTCACAGACTGTGAGATCATGACCTGAGCCAAAGTTGGACGCTTAACTGACGGAGTCACCCAGGTGCCCCTTGCATATTTTTTTTTTAAAGCTTCATTGTTTTAACTTTCAAACTGCACCTGCCCCCACTGGTATTGATGGGAGGTCCTGCCACACTTCTTTGTTTCCATGTGAATCCTCGTTGGCCCAGTGCTATGTCAAGGCTTGGGTGGCACACATGTGTGGGTTTATCTGTCTAAGGGGCAAAGCAGCACAGCCCCACATGGGGTTGGAGCCCCATAAGGTGAGCAGGTTTGGAGGGTTTGGGACAGGGGCTTTTTAACAATTGCCCAGGCTACCCTGGGAAAGGCAGGGAGGCCAGCTCTGAGACTGTGGGGAAGGAACAGGGGGACTAGGGTGAGGCCATGTGAAGACCGAGCTCTACCCTGAGGCTCCCCTTTCCACCCCCTCCTACCCACTCTTTGGAGGACCTCGTTTTGTGGGAGGTGGTGGAGGGATGTCTGCTGCAGGATGAGGAAACCAGGCAGAGCTCTCTCTCTCTCTATATATATATAGCACATTAAGGTACGTTCCACAGTGGATGCTAAGTTTTGGTGGAGACCTTGGCCAGGGGGGAACAAGTGAATGGACAGATGGGCAGTCAGACACACATCCCACGGGTCGTGGAGCACAGACCCAGCAGGAGGAAAGAAAGGTGCAGGGAGAGGGAAGTAGAGAAGGCAGCCTGCTGTACCCGCAGAGACCACTTGAGGGCACCAGAGCTCCACTGGAAGCCGACAGAACTCAGCCCTTCCCGGCCCTTGCCCATGTCTGCGGAAGAGACACTAGGGGATGCTGGGCTCCCTTTCCTGAGGCCATGCAGTCCGCTTTGAGCCCTTGAACTTGGGACAGTAAGCAATAAAAAGAGCCAATTTTCAATTAGTAGCAATTATGTGCCAATAAGTCTTTTTCTTTTTTTCTTTTTTTCAATTTTTATTTTAAGTAGACTCCACTCCCAACAGGGGGCTTGAACTCACGAGGCTGAGATCCTGAGATCAAGATTCACATGCTCTACCAAATGAGCCAGCCAGGGACCCCACTTGCCAACCAGTCTTAAGGGCTTTAACACAAATTATGAGCTTTTAACTTTTTAAAAGAGAGTTTTATTGAGGTATAATTTACATACAATAAACAGCACATATTTGAGTGTAAAATTTGCCAAGTTTTGACATTTGTGGTGCTCAGGAAGCCATCACTATAATCCAGAGAGTGAACACGCCCATCACCACTGAAGGTTCCTGTGGCCTTGGTGACACCTCCTCCTCCTCCTGCTCCCAAGGCAATCATCACTCTGCGTTTGGTAACTACAGTTAGGTGACATTGTCCAGAACTGTTATGCTAAGAGAAATGTCGGTCAGAGAAAGACAAATATATGATTTCACTCATATGTGAAATTTAAGAAACAAAACATTAAGGGAAGCATAAATAAAATAAAACCAGAGAGGGAGACAAACCGTATGAGACTCTTAAACACAGAACAAACTGAGGGTTGCTGGAGGGGTTTTGGGTTGGGGGATGGGCTAGATGGGTGAGGGTACTAAGGAGGACACTTGTTGGAATGAGCATTGAGTGTTGTATGTAAGTGATGAATCACTGCGTTCTATTCCTGAAGTCATTATTACACTGTATGTTAACTAACTTGGATTAAAAAAAAATGAATCGTGCTTGAACTGTAAAAATAAAAAATAAATGAACAAACAAACAAACAAATAAAAATGGCTGCACCATTTTACGTTCTCATCAACAATGTAAAAGTGTTCTAATTTCTCCACAGGTTTGCTAACACCTCCATCTGTACTTTAAAATTTTTTTTAATTTTATTTTATTATTTTTTAAAGCAATCTCAGGCTGCCTGGGTGGCTCAGTCAGTTAGGCGTCCGATTTCAGCTCAGGTCATGATTTCATAGTTTGTGGGTTGGAGCCCCACATTATGCTCTGTGCTGACAGCTCAGAGCCTGGGGCCTGCTTTGTGTTCTGTGTTTCCCTCCCTCTCTGCCCAACCCCGGCCCCCACTCATGCTCTGTCTCTCTCTCTCTCTCTCAAAAATAAACCAAAATAAATAATAATCTCTATACTCAGTGTGGGGTTTGCACTCATGACCCTGAGATCAAGAGTCACGTGCTGTACTGACTGAGCCAGCCAGGTGCCCCTCTTTTTTTTTTTTTTTTTTTTTTTTTGAGAGAGAGTACCAAGTGAGGGAGAGTGGCAGAGGGTGAGAGAGAGAATCTTAAGCAGGCTCAGGGCTCAGCACGAAGCCCAACGCAGGGCTCAATCTTAGGACCCTGGGATCGTGAACGGAGTTGAAATCAAGAGTCAGACGCTCAACTGTCCGAGCTACCCAGGTGCCCCCTTTTAATTATACTTTTCCTAGTGATTGCGAAGTGACCTCTCATTGTGGTCTTGATTTAAACTTCCACGATGGCTGTGATGTCGAGTGACTTTGCAGGTGCTTCTTAGCCATTTATATATCTTTGGAGAAATGTCTGTTCAGATTTTCCACTCATTTTTTTTTAGTCGGGTTGTCTTTTTATTATTGAGTTGAGAGTTATTTATATATTTTAAATATATGTATAATACCTATTAATATATAATATATGTGTTATATTATAGCACGCTTTGCAATGTTTTTCTCCTATGTCTTTCACTTTTTTTGAATAATGTTTGTTGAGGCACCAGTTTTATTTTTTACAAAGTTTAATTTATCTTTTTTCTTTTGTCACTTGCACATTTAGTATCATACCTAAAAAGGCTTTGTCTAAGGTCCTTCATCACCCAAGATCATTTTCTTCTAAAAATGTTATAAAGTTTTAGCTCTTACACTTCCGTGTCGTGTCTGCTTTGAGTTCATGTCTGTGTGTGGTGTGCGGCTGAGCAGAGGTCCCAGCAGGTGCTGAAGTGACTCTTCTTTCCCACCTCAGCCATCCTGGCATTCTTGGTGAAAACCAATCGACCGTGAATATGAGGGCTTATTTCTGACTCCCGGTTCTATCCCACCAGTTGCTACACCTAACTTCACGCTAGGATCACACTATCTCGATTATTGTCGCTTTGTAGTAAGTTTTGAAATCAGGAAGTTTGAGGCCTCCATCTTTGCTCTTCTGTTTCAAGATCATTTTGGGGGCGTCTGGATGGTTCAGTCGGTTGAACGTCCGACTTTGGCTCAAGTCACCATCTCATAGTTGAGGGTTCGAGCCCCGCGCCGGGCTCTGTGCTGACAGCTATCCCAGAGCATGGAGCCTGTCTTTGGATTCGGTGTCTCCCTCTCTCTCTGCCCCTCTCCTACTCATGCTCTGTATCTCTCTCTCACTCTCTCTCTCTCTCAAAAAAAAAAAAAAAAGACCATTTTGGATATGCAGGGTTGCTTAAATTTCCATATGAATTTTAGAGGCAGCTTGTCAGTTTCTGCAAAAAATCTTAGCTAAAACTTTGATAGAGATTGCATTAAAACCAAAGGCCTATTTGTAAAGTATTAGCATCTTTTTTTTAAAGTTTATTTCTATTTTGAGAGAGAGAGAGAGAAGGGGCAGGCAGAGACATGGAGCTTGATGCAGGGACTTGGAACCCACGAACCATGAGATCACGACCTGAGCTGAAATCAAGAGTCAGATGCTCAATTCCCTGAACCACCCAGGCACCCCTGTGAAGTAGTAACATCTTAACAATGTTGAATCTTCTGATCCATGAACATGAGATATGTTTTCATTTATTTAGAACTTCTCTAATCTCTTTCAGTAATTTCTTTTGTTTTCAAAGTGTGTTTTGCACTTCTTTTATTAGATATATTCCTCAGTATTTTATTCTTTTTGATGTTATTATAAACAGAATAGATTTCTTTTTTTAATTATTTAACGTTTTTATTTATTTTTGAGAGAGAGAGAGAGAGAGAGAGAGAGAGAGAGAGAGAGAGAGACAGTGTGAGCAGGGGTGGGTCAGAAAGAGAGGGAGACACAAGATCTGAAGACAGGCTCCAGGCTCTGAGTTAGCTGTCAGCACAGAGCCCGATGCAGGACTTGAACTCACGAACCATGAGATCATGACCTGAGCCGAAGCCGGACGCTTAACCGACTGAGCCACCCAGGCGCCCCTGGAAGAGATTTCTTAATTTCATTTTCAAAAGTGTTTGTTGCCAGTGTTTAGAAATACTACTGATTTTTTAAATATCTTTTTTTTTTAATGTTTTTTATTTATTTATTTTTGAGAGACAGAGACAGTGCAAGCAGGGGAGGGTCAGAGAGAGAGGGAGACACAGAATCTGAAGCAGGCTCCAGGCTCTGTGCTGACAGCTAGCACATGGGGCTTGAACCCACGAACCGTGAGATCATGCCCTGAGCCAAAGCCGGACATTAACCGACTGAGCCACCTAGGTGCCCCTAAAATATCTATCTTGTACCCCACAATCTTGCTTAATTCATGTATCAGTTTTAATAGTTTTCTTATGGATTTCTTCAGATTTTTTGCAGGTAAGGTCATGTCATTTGAACATAGGCAGTTTTACTTTTTCCTTTCCAATATGGGTGACTGTTTTCGTTTCCTTGCCTAGCTGGCCTGGCTGGGACCCCCCACGCCGGTGGACAGTAGCGGCAAGAACAGACACCGCTGTCTTATCCCTGCATTGCAGCAGTTTGCGTATGTGGCTCCTTAATGTAGTTTCCTCAAATTTCTTAGGCTTGAGTTTCATTGAGTTTTTTGGATCTCCGGGTTTATAGTTTACATCAAGAATGGAAAAATTCCGGTCATTATTTCTTTCAGTGGTTTTTTGTTTTGTTTTTGGTTTTGGTTTTTTTCCCTCTTCCTCTTGCTTCTGGGACTCCGATTACATGTGTATTAAGCCACTTCATGTTGTCCCACGGCTAGCTAACGTGCTCTTCTTGTCTGACTCTTTTCCACTTTTTAAGTCTCTGTTTCACTTTGAATAGTTTTTACTGCCGTGCCGGCAGTTGACTAGCATTTTCCTCCTGTCTGATCTGCCGTCACGCCCGTGTCTAGAAGCGCCGTGGGTTTCCGTGAAGGGGTCTCACCCCTTCCGCCTTTCCTGTAGCTTCTTAAACATACGACGTATGACTTTGGACCATTTTAATGTCCTCGTCTACTGTTTCTATCACCCGTGACATTTCTGGGCTACTTCAGTGATCGAATTTTCTCCTATCATGGGTCATATTTTTCTGCTTCTTTGTATGTCTGGTAATTTTTTACTGGCTGCCAGACATCATCAATATTAATGTGTTGGGTGCTGGATATTTCTGTGTTCCAATAAATATCCCTGGGCTTTGCTCTGGGGTTTTGTCTGGAGACAGCTCGATCCCCTGGGGTCTTGTCCATTAACTTCGTTAGGAGCAGCATTCACTGTACGGCTAATTATCCCTCATTACTGGGACAAGTCCTTCTGAATACCCTACCATGTGCCTATAAATTGCCGGCTTTTCCAATCTGGCTAGAGATGAGCCTGTGTAAACTTAGAGGGTTCTTCTCTCTGATCGTTTCCGGTGGTTCTTTCCTTGGCCTCAAGGAGTTTCCTCCCAGCACGATCCAGACAGCCTCCAGACCCTCTGCAGCTCTCTGGAGCTCTCCCTCTGGCTTCTTGCTCCTTTTGCTGCTCCTCGGTCACAGAACTCCAGTTGCAGTGGCCCCCACCCCCACCCCATCAGCTCTGTCTCCTGGACTCGGGAAGTCTGCTAAGCTCTGCCTGACTTCCCCTCCCTGCTGTCACGGCCTGAACACTGTCTTCTAACAGTCAGTTGGGGGCAATACAGGGCTCACTTCAATGGTTTCCCACCTCTCAGGGACCCCCGTCTTTCAAGCCTACAATTTCATATATTTTGTTCAGCTTTTAGTTGTTTCAGGCAAGAAAGTAAATCTGGTCCCTGCTACTCCATCTCTGCTGGAAGCAGCTGTCATTATGCAGATTTATTTTATTTCATCCCTTCAACCACACAGCACTACCAGATAGGTACTGTTACTAATCTTATTTTACATTTGAGATTCTGTAACTTGCCCAAGGTCACGGCAGCTACAGCAGAAATAAAATTCAATAGCAGACTTGTGCTCAAAGTCTTCCCTGAACCACTCCTTGAAAGGGTGCCCCACACGGGGGCCCCACCCAGAGACTGTGGGTGTAGGATGCATGTGTGTGGCCTTCCCAAACACAGAGCACACTGAAGGAAGGTCAAGGACACAGGAGAGAAGGTCTGAGTCTGTATGTCTCTGTGAGAAAGGCCCTGGCCGCCTCTGAGGGGGGTCTCTGTCTGCATCTACTCCGCCGGTCTCCGTCTCTGACCGTGGGACTGTGTGTCTCTGGCATGTCTGTACTCCTCAACTATCTGCTCAGGTGGACCCCAGTTCTAGCGAGACATCTGGAAGCCCAGAGGCAGGTGCCGCTCTAGGAGCAGGAGGGAAATGCTTCCCTCCCCCTTCCCTTCTCCAAACTTCCCCCGACGCCACATTGCAGGCCTGAGGGGACTGTGGCCCCCAGATTCCGGTGGATGGCAGCCGAGAAACCCACAACCCGGTTACCACATGCACACGCAGTTGCAGCCACGGGCCGTGTGGTCACAGCTGCCAGCTCTAAGAACTTCTTGGGGACTGGAACGTTCTGGTACTATTTCATTTACTCCATACAATCCTCCCAAGCTCCAGACTGGGGTGGCCCAGACATTCCCCAGGGTTCTGGGGTTCATGCCGGGCATGCAGGTCTCCTCACCCAGGAAGAGCTGCCTTGCTGCATTTGGGGGAAAGGCCAGACTTGAGGCTGATGGTGAGGCTCACTGTGGGGGGGGCCCATGGCTCCTCAGACCCCACCCTCCCAGCTGTCTGTGCCTGTGTGCCAGGGAAGGACCCCAAGAGCACCCACCGGGGGCAGGGGTCCTCCGTGTATCCCAGTGCCAGGGGGCAGCCACATACACAAAGGAGCATCAGCCTCGACACCTGAACCTTAGTTTCTGTCTTCAGAAGGGGCAGGCATTTGCCCCAGTGACTTCTGGAAACTCAGCAACAGCCTCCTGGCAACAATCTACTTGGTAACAGTTAGCTCTGGTATCTCAGTCCTCAGAGGCTGCTAGAACAAAACACCACAGACCGGTGGCTTATCAACAAGAGAAACAGATTTCCCACAGCTCCGGAGCCCGGAAGTCCGAGATCAGGGTGCCAAAGGGGGTCGTGGATTGCCACCCTCTCCCCATCTGCTTACGTGGCAGAGGGTGAGACAAGCTTGCGTGCTTACGGCCTTCTGCAACGGCATCAATCCCGTTACTGAGGGCTCCACCCTTGCGACCCATCCACCTCCAAAGGGGCCCATTTCCTAACGCCATCACCTTGGGGGTAGGTTTGAACACATGAAGCTGGGAGTCGTTCAGAGTTTGACCACAGATTGCCAGCTCTAAGTGGGCAGATTGGTCAGCTAAGATCCTGGGATGTGACCCTGACCTCTTAATTTACAAACCAAGTTCCTAAGGGACAATTCATGGGGTTCTCCCTTTTCCCAAGGCAGAACGGGGGAGAAGGTCACTTGCTCACGCGCCAGATGATAGCTTGTTCCGCTCCGGCTCTGCATTCCGAGCTGCTCTCTGAATGTAGAGAAAGAATCTTGGCCAGAACTTATACGACACTCTCCTGACCCTGGACTGGCAAGAGAGCAGAGGTCCAGAGCACCCACTGCAGGGCCTGGGAGGGTCCAGAGTCCAGTCCGCCACCGGCTCTCTGGACATGAGTGTTTGGCACGGACAGTGGCCCACTCATGAGTTGGGGGGTGAGGGCGGGGCTGGGGTGGACAGCGCCACCTCCCTACCTCCAGGGGCTGCTGAGTTCTCTCTCACTGTGCTAAACAGGCTGGGGAGTTGGGGGTGGCACTTGGGTGGCTCAGCCGGTGAAGCACCTGCCTCTTGGTTTTGGCTCTTGGGCAGTTATTTCGGGGTTAGCTCAGTCTCACAGGTGGTAGGATGGAGCCCTGCGTCAAGCTCTCCACTGACGGCATGGAGTCTGCTAGATTCTCTCTCTCCCTCTGCCCCTCCCCCACTCTCTCTCTCACACACAATAAATAAACATTAAAAAAATAAGCAAGGCAAGGGGTGCTGGGGGTGACCGTGAATGTGGGGAGAGGTAGAGCTGGGGAAGCCTCCTTCTCCACCAGCTCCGGCTGGGACAAGCAGCTGCAGGGAGGTCCCCCTCCGGGCCCCCAGGTAGGATGTCCCTGCTGGCTCGGCTGTATGAGCCTCCCTTACATTAAGGTCAGGGCTTGATGAGGACCAAGCCCAGGGCTTCAAGCGTCCAACACTGACCTTCCACTCCTCGCTGAGGCTCTATCTCCCCACACAGACATCGGGACTCCTCACTGACAGTGGAGGCCCAGGAGGTGAGCCCAAAGCCACCAGGCAGGTGGGTATCAGGTGGGGCACCAGGAGGGGACACCTTTGAGGCAGCAGTAGCAGCCAGGTACTTCTCAATAACCATGGTTACCAGGCTGCCAAAAGAGCAGATGCGTCCACCCAGGAGGAGCAGTGTGGCCCAAGAGCGTCACGGAGTCTATGCGCTGGGTGGCAGGGCCAGCTGCCCATCCAGGGTGCTGTGCACTGTGGCTCTCAGCGGGAAGCCTCTCTTGTCTGGTGGAAATCCCCAACCCCATGCTCTGACTCTGGTACCCAGTCAGTTAGCGCCAGAGATCCGATCCCCAGCCCCACCCGGATCCCTCAGGGGCGCACCCGGACTGTGGCCCATCAGCACCATGCAGAGCCCTGCACCGGCCACTGCACCCATCCACCGGGGTTTGCTGGGAGACTGCTTCCAGATCAAAGTCGGACTGACCAGAGGCCGATCAATCCACCCCCCACGATGAGCACAGCTGTGGGGACTATCTCTCGAGCTACTCCTACCCCAGGTCCAGTCCTCACCCCCACCCACCTCTTCCACAATTCCATCGTCAGGAAGGCAGGTGGAGGTGACTGTGGGTACATTAGTCGTTTATTGCTGTTATTTATTTTACATACAACTTGTTGTTATTTACTGCCACATAACAAATTACAGTAGCTTAAAACAACAAACATTTACTACCTCACCATTTCTGAGAGACAGGAATCCAGGAGCTGCCGGGCTGGGCAGTTCTGGTTCAGGATCTCTCACTAAGGTGCTGTCAAGGTGTTGACAGTGGCTGGGAACTCACCTGAGGGCTCCAGGGGTTAGTGAATCTACTTCTAAACTCACTCCCACTCAGGTCCACACTGTGCTGGCCTCTCCAAGTAGGCCAGCTGGCCTCCCCCAGGGTGAATGACAGACAGACACAGAGCAAGACGTACCTGCAGCCTAACCTTAAAGAGACACCCTATCACTTCCACAAGCTGTCACATCCACAAGGCTACAAACCAGGAGGGGGACCACCAGTGGCCTTCCAGGAAGCTGTCAACTCCAAGGCCTTTCTTTGAGCATGATACACCCCAGGTTAAGGACAGCCATCAGGGCTCTCGGGAACAGAGCCAGAGCAGCCAGACACAGCTGTGGGGACTTTCAGCTCAGCTTCCTCCTCTGCAAAGGAGCAGGTCCTGGAGTCAGGGGGTCAAGCTTGCCAGGTGATGGCAGGAGGCTTCTGGGGCCTGGAGTTAATCGGGGGGGCCACTGGAGCTCCGGTGCAGGAGCGAAGGCCTCACCTCTCACATCTCAGGGCTACAGACAGCCCAGCCCTCCCCTACTCTGAATTTCCCCTACTCTGAACTGACTGCAGTTTCATGGGCCCATTCTTCTGTCACCATAGGGACTGATTCTTTCTCCAAATTCTAAAAACCTATGATTTGCTTGACATCCCAGCTCTGGCCCCACAGGCAGATGGGACCCAGACAAACAGGGCTCCCACACCCACAGAGGCAAGCAGTTCTGACGGCGCACAGGAGTTCAGGATACACTTATTGACCCTTGGTCCTTCCCAGGAACTGGGTTAGAAGGAAATGCAGATACCGAATGAGGCTCTGCCTGCCCATCTAGGGAACTGACCAGCAGACCTTCCAGCCTCCCTCTCCCCCGCAGGGCAGGACCCGACTCCTTCCCCACCCTACCATACTGGCTTGGCCAGCGGAAGGTGCTTCATCTATTATTCAGCAGGAACTGTCTGCAAGACCAACACTGACCTATAAATAGCTGGGCAGGTGGGTAGGAAGTTGGGAGTCAGGGGAGTAACCAGGAGCCCATCTGGGGGGGGGGG
>NC_043707.1:141338281-141341799 GCF_006229205.1 Suricata suricatta | reverse complement strand
ATCTAGGGAACTGACCAGCAGACCTTCCAGCCTCCCTCTCCCCCGCAGGGCAGGACCCGACTCCTTCCCCACCCTACCATACTGGCTTGGCCAGCGGAAGGTGCTTCATCTATTATTCAGCAGGAACTGTCTGCAAGACCAACACTGACCTATAAATAGCTGGGCAGGTGGTTAGGAAGTTGGGAGTCAGGGGAGTAACCAGGAGCCCATCTGGGGGGGGGGGGGGGGGACAGAAACAGGTGGAAGAGTGGGGAGGGTGGGAAGAAGAACCCTTGGTGTGAGACGGGGAGGGATTACTCCATGTCTGGGACCATAACTCCTCACTGAAGACTTGTAGAAACTGCCGGAGGGGGTCCGCTGACCCGGGCTGGTGTCCAGGCTGGGTGTGGGGAGGGGTGGGGTTCTCTCCCCAGCTGGAGGCAAGGATGCTCTTCTTAAAAACCAGGTGCCCTCAGCTATGGGGGGGGGGGCATCCAGGGGGTACAGCTTCAGCCTGACCTGTGCTTCCTCAGACCTCCCTACTCTAAGCAAGAATGACATCCCTCTCAGCTATAAAAAATGAGATCCTGCCATTTGAGACAACACGGATAGACCCAGAAAGTATTGTGCCAAGTGAAGTAAGTCAGATAGAAAAAGATGAGTAACATGTGTTTTCACTCATGGGTGGAATCTAAAAAACAAGACAAATGAAAAAAAAAAATAGACTCCTGGGGCACCTGGCTGACTTAACTGGAGTGTGCGACTCTTGATCTCGGGGTTGTGAGTTCAAGCCCCATGTTGGGAGTAGAGATTACTTAAAAATAAAATCTTAAAAGACAGACTCAAATACAGAGAAACAAATTGGTGGTTATCAGAGGCAAGGCGGATGGGGGATATGTGAAACAGATAAAGGGGATTGAGAGATACAAGTTTCCAGTTATATAATAAATAAGTCAGTTAAGCATCTTGGTTTTGGCTCAGGCCATGATCTCGAGGTAAGGTTCGAGCCCCGCGTAGGGCTCCAAGATGACAGTGTAGGGCCTGCTTGGGATTCTCTCTCTCCCTCTCTCTCTGCCCCACCCTGCTCTCTCTCTCTAAAAATAAATAAACTTTATAAATTAAAAACATCTTTTAAATTAAATTAAATTAAATTAAAAGATAATGATGACAAGTACAGCATAGGAAATATAATCGATGATGTCGTAGTAACTTTGTACCCTCACAGGAGGTGACTACTCTGACCACAGCGAGTACTGCACGGAACTGGGGGCCACTATGCCCCACACCTGAAATTCATACAACCTTGTAGGTCAACTATACCTCAAAAATAACGGAAAGACACTTTCCAAACTTCCTGGCTCCATTCCAATGAACCAAGTGAGTATGGGTTGAGGAATTCCAAGCAGCTGTGAGGACAAGGGTGAGTGACACAGATGTGGCCCTGCCCTCTGGAGCCCACGGAGATCGGGGTGCCTCCCGCCAGTGGACAAGTGGGAGAGAATTCCAGCCGGGAGGTTGAGTTCAAAGACCCAGAGACCAGGACGAGCTTGCATGGCTGAGGAAGCGTGTGTGGTCCCCGACAGAGCCAGAGAGATCCTTGGAGGGTCCTCGCTGCAAAGCTCCCTTTGGCAACAATGTTGAGAAGAGATGACCAGAAATAGGAAGTAAAGGTAGCAGGTGGGGGTGGGAACGACAGGGAGTAAGGCAGGCAGGGAACGGGAGGCCAGGGGTCTGGTCTGGAGTCACCACTGCCCTCTCGTGGAAGGAAGAGCTTGACGGCCTGAGTCCCAGGTGATCTCCCCAGGTGGCGTTTGCATTTGGCCACACAGGTAGGGAGGATCCTCTTTTTCCTGCGTGATGTGTGGGCCCCAGCTTTGTACAAACTCTCCCCACACCCCAGGCTTCACATCCCCACCCCACCCCCTTTCTGCACTGAGGCCCTCCCCGAGCAGCTGTTCTCCCCCAACCAAGGGGAGCCTTCTGGTCCAGCAATAGACCCTGGGCAAGTCTCCTGCCAAAGCGGGCTTCCCAGGCCTGATCAACTGCTCCTTCCCCACAGCCCTGTCAGGGCCACAGCTCCAAAGACGGAGGGATTACTTGAGGCACCCCCAGGGCCAGGATCACTTAATGTGTGTATATCCAAGGTACACATCCTGGCCCACATGGCTGCCACCATCTAGGACAACTGACCCAGGCCCTTGACTCTCAGGGCCAGAGAGTCAGAGGGCAGGAGGTGACTGCCTTGGTGAGGACTTGGAGGTCCCTGCCAGGTGAGCATGGTGGCGCGTGGGAGAACCTAGGTGATTCCTGCCTACGACAGCCATGGAGGCCACTGGAGGAGCAGCAGACTGACCTCTGGCAGTGACCCGCCCTCATTCTCCCTGATGGGCCCTGGCCAGGCAGGAGGCAGGCAAGCATCTGATGAACTCGGCTGCAGTTGGGAAATGAATCCTGGCTCAGCTTCAGATGGGCTCAGGGTAAGACACTCCAGTCTCAGTTTATGGGACTCAGAGCATCCCCGCTTTGCCCCTGGAGCACAGCCCCCCGCAGCAGCTCAGGAAGACCTGGGACGGCAGAACAGTGACCGCAGGGCCGATGTCCAATGCTGTCTAGTATCACTGCCAGGCACTTTGCGGCTGACACACAGGAGGTGCTCAGGACAAAGGCATGGGCAGGACCACCCTCCAGTCTTTTCCCACTAGCAGGGACCTGCCCTCCTCCCTCCTCCAGCAAGACTGGACTCTGGCGGGAGAATACCCCTCCCCCTCCCACCACCAGCACTAAGTGTTCTTTGTCAGTCTTGACCCCAGTTCCTTGTCCCCAGGACTCAGACACTGGGCAGACACTGGCCTGGGGGCAGAAGTCCAGCAGCTTTGGGTTGAATGAACCAAGAGAACAAAGCAGGAAGTGGACCAGGCCGGAACTGAAGCTTCAGCGTAAGGTTCAGGCTCTCACCACACCTCAGCCGACCAAGACAAGAGTGTGACTCTGTCTCCACCTTCCAAAGTCCACAGGAGTGGGGGTGGCGTAAAGTACCTTAAAAAACAAACACAAACAAACAAGCAAACATCTTGCCGAAAGACGCTGCACAACTGCTTTCCCACACTGGGATACATTCCGGGAAACATGGGGACTGTCACCTTCCTGCCTGACTTCCCGAGGGGCCTCTCACATCCCCCACACTTCTGAACAGGCGCAGGCGCACCAGCCTGGCCCGGGGGGGGGGGGGGGGGAAGGGCAGGGCCGAGCCGGGGGTGCAGACCCTGGGGAAGGGCCACCTGAAGTCCTGCCCCCGAAGTCCAGCGCAAAGTAACCAGCAGACCCCCACCCCCAAGCTAAGCGCTGAACGAAACGGCAGACTAGCGTCTTCACAAAGACGAAAGAAAGATAAAAACTCCCTCGACGCGGCCCCTGGGAACCAATACCGTCTGGTCCAACAAAGGTCGCGGCCCTAGGACGGGGTGCCGCTTCCGCTACGCTCCCAGCCGCGGCCGCGGCCTCCGGGGCGCGCCCAGGTCCCCAGGCCGGCCCTGGGGGCG
>NC_043707.1:141317070-141338181 GCF_006229205.1 Suricata suricatta | reverse complement strand
GCTCACGGCCCACCACCCGGCCCGCGACAAAGGCGAGCGGAGGCGCCCTGCCTGCGCCCGCCTCCCGCTAGGCCGGGACCGCGCGGTGAGGTCGCCTGCCCCCACCTCTGCAGGCCCGTCCCGAGGCGCACGCCTGCACCGGGCCTCTGCGGCCCTCGGCGGACCCCACCCCGCCCCCTCCCCGAGCGGGGCGGAGTCTCGAGGCTCTCACGGGGTGGGGGTGGGGCGCGGGGGGCGCGGTTGGCGGCGCGGTAAATCCGAAAGGAAAATTCGCCGGGGGAAACGGGTCTGGCGCCGGCCCGGGGGACTGGGCGAACCTCCGCCCACAGGCCTCTTCCGTTTTCTTCCGCCATCCCTACCATCCCCAGTCCCCGCGGGAGCCTAGGGTCTTATCTGACTTGCCACGGGCTTGGCCTCCCGGGATTCCCACGGCCTGCACACCTTGTCAAGGCCTGTGACACCGTGAACGTGGAACACGAGCCACTGGGCAGGAGAGAGGTCGGCTGCCCAAGGTCAAGAGGTGGACAGGGTGGCGTCACGGGACATTTGAGTTGTGGCACAGAACCGATGAGGGTGCTGCTGCAGCTAGAGCCATGTCACCAGGCACGCAGGAAGATGTAAGGATGTCACCTGGTCTGGCTGGCGAGGCCACCAGATAGTCAGAGGTGATATCTCTGGTGAAGGTATGTGGTGATAGAAGCCAGATAAGGGGACGTCAAAGGGCTGGTGACGTCACATTTGTCTAGATTACCCAACAGCAAAGTAGCTCACAAAAAATGAGGAACAATTACTAAAATATGCTTATTGCAGGGGTGCCTGGGTGACTCAGTCAGTTGAGCTTCGGACTTAGGCTCAGATCATGATCACGTTGGTGGGTTCCAGGCCCCCATGGGGCTCTGTGCCAACAGCTCCGAGCCTGGAGCCTGCTTCAGATTCTCAATCTCTCTCTCTCTTCCCCCCTGCCTCTCTCTCTCTCTCTCTCTCTCTCTCTCTCTCTCTCTCTCTAGCTCTCGCGCGCGCGCATGCGCGCGGCTCCTTCCTTGCTCTCACTAGGTCTCTGTCTCTCAGAAACTAAAATAACACATTAAAAAATGTCTCTTTCTCCTAAAAAAAATCTATTTCAAAGTGGCATAGTGGGAAAAACAGGAATATATTTATTTTCCTGTTTCATGTTGTGTTCATTTTTTTGGGCATTTTTGGTGGGTTTTGTTTTGTTTTGTTGATTTGTTTTTTGTTTGTTGGTTGGTTTATTGGTTTTTAAGATTTTATTTTTAAGTCATCTCTACACTCAAGGTGAGGTTCAAACTCAACAACCCAGAGGTCAAAGTCGCATGCTCCACTGACCGAGCCAGCCAGGCTCTGCGATGTTATTTTCATTTTGAATTATGTTGCTGGGCTACAGTCTCTTGAGTGCTCAGAGTCTCCAGTCCGCTGTGGCCTGGTGGCGGGGTCAAATCCGTCCCACAGACGTTTCTGAGGCGCACTGTGGGCGTGGCCAGCCCTTGGGGCTTCTAATCTGGGGGAGGAGAGAGCAAGCAAAACAGTAATTCAGTTGTAAGTGATAGAAAGAAATGAGTAGGCTGCTGGGAGAGAGGAAATCTTTCTTTTCACCTTACTTCACGGTGGGATCTTATGGGGAGAATGCAGCTCCGGGCTGAGGGACTGGCATCCCCACCGTCAAAAAGGACTACAGGGGCCCAGGGAGGGGGGAAGGGGCAGGCAGAGGCACAGGGACCTGGGGGCTTCTGGCTCCAGGAAGGGTCTGAGAGCCTCAGGGGGCTTTCCTGAGCAAGGGAATGAGCCAAATGGCAGCTCTGAAAGGGCCACTTCCACTGTTACGGGTCTACATAGAGTCGTCGATGCTGACCCCTGATGCAACACCCATTCCCAGGGTCCCACCCTGGTGCCCCATCCAGAGGCCTTCTTCCCATTCTGAGGCTGCTTCCAGTCTGGTGCCAGGCACAGATTGCTCCTGCCCTTTACCCATGCCCCCTGCAGTCAACGTGGGGTGCCGGGATGGGGCGGGGCAGCTGCAGGTAGGCATGCAGATGCTACCCATTCCCCTCTCCGGCCTCAGAGGACCATGTAGGAGGAGTGGAGGGGGCGCTGGCAAGCCACTGGCGTCAGGCAGGAATCTTCCAGAGGAAACCCCGCTGGCACAGAAAGCCCTGGAGCAGGTGTGCAGCCAATAGCCGGGTAGTCTCAGCAAATGTGTGCATGAGACACCCTCCAAATGGCCCTGACCCGAAGTTGCCATGCCTCCTACTTCATGTTTTCCCAGCTGCCCCTGTGTGCTCCATTCCAGTTGTTTTTAACTTTTTTTTATATGGTTTATTTGTTTTTGAGAGAGAGAGAGAGAGAGAGAGAGAGAGAGAGAGAACACAAGTGGGGGAAGGGCAGAGAGAGAGGGGCACAGAGGACCTGAAGCAGGCTCTGTGCTGGCAGCAGAGAGCCTGATGTGGGGCTCAGACTCAAACCCTGAGCCAGAGTCAGATTTAACTGACTGAGCCCCCCAGGCACCCCCTGTCCAATTCTTGATTCACAGAATGGAACAGTTGTTTACTGTGACATTCCGGGGTCATCTGTCACGTAGCAGTAGTGACTGGCAGAGCTGGGATGGACCGAGCCCTGGGCCAGGGAGCGTGGCCTTTCCCTCCCACCCACCTCTTCCTCCCTGCCTTTATTCCTTCTTTTCTCCAGCATTTTTTATTTCTTTAAGTTTATATATTTATTTTGAAAGAGAGAAAGCTCATGTGCATGCACAACAATGGGACAAAGAGAGAGAGAGGGAGAAAGAGAGAATCTTGAGCAGGTTCTGTGTCAGCACAGAGCCCAACGCAGATCTTGATCTCATGAACCATGAGATCAAGATCTGAGCCGAAACCAAGAGTCGGACGCTTAGTCGACTGAGCCACCCAGGCTCCCCTCCAGGATTTATAGAGGCTCAGTGGCTTTGAGCTGACTTTCTATCTGATGAGGTGCTTCTTGGGAGCTGTCAAGGCCAGCTGTCTGTCTTTTGTAACTAGGCCCAAGTGGGCCAAACCCCAGATGGCTGAGGGTCCAGGGGACATCTCCGGGGCCCCGCTGGTGGTCATGGGTGTGTGTGTGGGGCCAGAGCAAAAAGTCAGTGTGGAGATTTGTGGGGAAAGACAGAGGTATCTTCTAGGCCAGACCTGGGGCTCCAGCCTTTTTGGGGGAGGAAGTCTCACATCTGGGCACTGTCAGCATTCCATATGACAATATTCAGCCGATGTCCCTTGAGGGTCTGTGAAGTGCTGTTTATGCATAGCCTTCCCCCCAACCTTTGACATGGGGATGACAACTGTATTTATACCCTGCTTTTCACATTCCTCTGGCACATGGATTCCAGAACATCAGAGACACCACAGGCCACCACCAGCCCCTGTGCGCCATGCCGCCCCTCAGAGTCTGCTGTCTCCTCTCCTGCCCATTGGTTCAGGCAGCTGGGATCAAAGCTGTCAAGTGACCAGGCTAAAACTGTTGCAGTTTCTCTCCTGCAAAGTAGGAGTTAGGGGCTGTGTCTTTTATTGGTGTTTGCTGGAATCATAAAGTGACAGAGGCCAGGGCTGATGGAATCCAGGATGCAGGATAGAGGCGAGGAGAGCAAATGCCCAGGACCCAGGCAGAGGCCAGGAGAGCAGGCTGCTGACGCTGTTTGAGGTTCCAGGACGGTCCTCATCTTCTGTGGCCAGAGGGGCATCTTCCACCCTTACAGGCCATGGAACTGACACACCCTCCCTCAGCCACCCGAATACTGGGAAGGGAGAGTATTTCACTCCCGTCCAACACCTGCTGAGTGAGAGCGTTCCCCCCCACCCAAACCCCCTGTGGTCAGAGTGTTGTTAATGCTTTTGCCCAAATCTGAGCATTGACACCTGTCTACATTTGGGAAGTCATATCTCTCTAACTTCTGGGAGGTGACAGAACCCCCACCCAAAGCTCTGTCTGTGTGGGGTGCTGCCCGCCCCGCTGGCTCCTATGGGTGCTGCTGTTCATTCTTCTTGGACCACTGCCCTTGCGGAGAGGTGGGCTTCCTTAGGCCTTCTCACTGGCACTTGCAGACCTGTCTCTTCCGTAGCATAAAAGCCCCAGATTTGAACCTTGTATTATCAGATCTTAACTTGCTGAAGTTGTCTGCACACCTGGGGCTTCCCTCATCTCCTTCTTGTTTTACTCCTGATTCCCTGTCACTTTCCCCAACCACTCCTGTCACAGTTCCTGGTGATTTCGGAATTCACACAGAGGATTCTCCAACCTTCTGAACATCCTCCCCTTCAACGGTCCTGTCCCCTTCCCACCCGGCCACTCGTTCCCCTGGCCAGAGTCCTTCTCACAACTGCAGCCCCTCCACAGTCTAACTTCAAGGCTGACACTCTGACGAGTTCCCAGCCTCGCAGCTCATGCCCTCCACGCTCCCCCAGCCCCGCTGAGATCTGCGATCCTTGATAAGACCCAGGTTAGCACTTCCTCTTCCCCTGATGTCCTTTCCCTCCTCTGTATCAAGAAGGACTCACCAGACGAGCCATTGTGCCTGCTCCCTAACCCTACCCCCACCCTCCTGTTTCATCATATTCACTTGGCCAAACCGTAACCCACGTTAAATCCCACCTCTAGTTGTGGCTCAACAGCCCCCGGCCTGTTCCTTCTCACGGTGCATTTAGGGGGACTGGTGGCTTCCCCAGGGCCCCACTCACGCAACTGCTGACAGTTAGGGTCAGCTAGGCGCGAGGATAGAAGTGGTGCTCTGTCTGGACACATGGGTTTGTGGTCACTGGGCTCTGGCTCTCTGCCACGTGGCCACATCCTGCCCAAGCTGGACCAGCTTCCTCACAGGGCTTGGCCAGCATTTCAGAAGGGTGAAGCGGACACTCGGGTCTCTTGAGACCTGGGCTACAGAACTCACAGAGTGAGTCCTCTCCTAACATTCCAGCAGCTGAAGCTGGTCACAAGGCCAGCCGGATTCAAGAGTAAGATGCCACGGCCGTGTTTCTCTATCAGGCACGCCAATCTTCTGACATCCTGTAGCCGCATGTGGCCAGACAGGCACTGAGCCTCTGATCAGCCTTGCCTTATGCTCTGGACTGTGGGCCTCATGTGGCTCTGATGCGGCCCAGGCCTCTAGGTTTCCTGGCCACTCCCCAGTGTGTCCTGAGCAAGTCTAGCACACTTTCAGTCCCTCTCCCACAGTGCCTTCTCCCCGCCTCTCTCATCTGATGTGGAGCTGAGGACACAGAGGGCCACAGACCACACTTCCCTTGGTTGAGCCGCGTGCTCTGCATGCGCTGGTGCTTCAGGCACTGCCCCCTCTCTCTGCGCCTCCAGTTCCTCTCCCTGTGCGTTCGTTCCCGCTATGCTGTTCGGGTTAGAAGAGCACACACGGCATCAGCTTCTCAGGTCCCCACTTCGCTCTCCATTGACCACTGCTCTGTGGCAGAGCCCCCAGAGCAGACACCTACCGCGTGAACCCATCTCCTCTCCTCCCCTCTCTCGAACTCTCTTTCAGTCTGCCCCAAGACTCTTCGCAGACAGAGCTCATCAAGGTCACCAGTATGTCTCTGTGGCTGATCTAGGAATGACTGGGGTGCCTCCCCATCCCTCACTTCTAGACCTGTCAACCCTTGGATGCCCTGCTGCCTCACTGCCTCTCCTCATGCCTTCCTGAGTTCCCCATGAGTCCTCACCCTCTCTGACTACACCCACTCACCTAGGTTCCTGGCAATGGCACCCCAATTGTTAACTGCAGCTTGGGCTTATCCATGAATTCCCAGCTGTAACCCTTACCTGATTTTTAAGTCTAATAGACATTTTGGCCACAAGGGGCCCATAACCAAGTTCCTGATAGTGTCCTATGTTGTTGGGTTTTGACTGATGGTCTTAGTTTCACACCCAACCTGGAGCCTCCACCCACTAGGAAGCTCTGACCACAAGGGCAAGGTGGGGAGGTCAAGCTCCCTCTGGACTACTTTTTTTTTTAATGTTTTTAATTTATTTTTGAGAGACCGAGAGAGACAGTGTGAGCAGGGGAGGGCCATAGAGAGAGGGAGACACAGAATCCGAAGCAGGCTCCAGGCTCTGAGCTGTCAGCACAGAACCTGACGTGGGGCTCAAACCCACAAACCATGAGATTATGACCTGAGCCGAAGCCGATGCTTAACCGACTAAGCCTCCCAGGCGCCTCTATCTCTGGACTACTCTTGATCTGCCTCTACCCCGCATAGCCCCAGCCCCTTCTTTCTGGCCCAGACTCCCCACTCCCCACTGATTAGCAGTGTCTCCATGCTCCCCTATGTACCTTCAGGCTTCTGACGCCTAGTGAACAAGTCTTTACACTAACGTCTCTGGTTAGACAACCGGGGGCAGAGGTGGGGGGAGGTCTCCGTCTGGTGAACGGGCCAGACCGAGGCTCCGCGCCACCTCTGCATCTGACCTCTCATGGAATTCTCAGGCCAGCATTCTGCCATCACCCTTGACACTTGGAGTCCACCTCCCATGCCGGCCCATCGGGCCCTACTGCAGCTCCAGGTCCTGATATATCTGAACACCCACTTCTGACCATGTGCTCTCCTGCCGCTGACTGTGTCACCATCACCTTTTGCCTGGATTGTCACAGAACCTCCTGATTCGTCTCTAGCTCCCTTCCTGACCCAAGTCTTGTACTTCCTACAGCTGTTCTGATGATGCTGTTGGGCTGGAATCAGGTCAGGACCCTTCGTGGTGAAAGCGTCGTGTGTTCACTGGCCATCCGCTTGCCCTACTTCTCTGCATCCACTCTCCAGCCTTGCTACCTCACGCATGTGCAGACACACTCCTGCCTCAGGGCCTTTGTAGCCTCTGTGCCTCGGCCTGGGAAGCTCTTCCCTCCCAGAGGTGTTTACTCAAAGGTCACTCTGGGATCTCCTCCCTGCGTCCCCCACCTCAGGACTTACCTTCCCCTTTCCTGTGCTGCTTCTTCGTACTCATCCCTGGCAACAGCACGCGCCTCTGCGCCTCCTGGTCCCACACGATGTCTGTCCACGGCATGAGGATGCGAGCTCTGTCTTGTCCAGGAGTAGCGCCTGGCACATAGTCTTGCACTCTGTAAAGACATGTTGACCAAGTGAATGAATGACAGAGATGACATCTCCCCAACATCCAGACAATGACACCATGTTTTCCCCAAATCAGGGTGGTGACAGCATCCCACCGGCATCTGAGCAATAGAGGCATATCTCCCAAATTCCGATGTAAAATATGTTTTCCAAAGCAAGAAGCAAAAACAAAAACAAAAACAAAACACAACTTCCGTACAGATATGAGAGAGCACAGCCAAGTGTTTGTTTAGCTCACAAATGACGAAACCAACAGGATCCAGGAGGCTTTGAGGGAGGAGTACAGGTCAGCGCAACACTGGCAGGTGCCACATGCGGCGGCAAGACCATGTTTCTCCAAGATTGAAGTCCTCTGTGTCTCGTCCGACAGATGTCTATACCATAGTCACTTGTAACTTCAAGAATATCAGCAAAGGCACCTCCAGGGACACCTTCAAGGATAGGAAGGATCTTGGGGCGCCTGGGTGGCTCAGTCGGTTGAGCCTCCGGCTTCAGCTCAGGTCAGATCTCACGTTCGTGGGTTCGAGCCCCGCATCGGGCTCTGTGCTGACAGCCAGCTCAGAGCCTGGAGCCTGCTTCGGATTCTGTGTCTCCTTCTCTCTCTGCCCCTCCCCCTCTCATGCTCTGTCTCTCTCTGTATCAAAAATAAATAAAACATTAAAAAAAGGATAGGAAGGATCTTTGTGGCTGATTTCCAAGTTTGAGATAATTTTCTTACCACGGGGGACTGGTGGTCTCCTCCCCAACCATCTCCTGGGTCTCCTCCTCCCCACCTGGGCCCCAAGGCCCAGATCCCAACCTAGTGAAGTGAAAGAGTGTGTGGTGTGGCTCAGGGCAAGGGCTCTAGACTTCATGGGGAATCAGGGCTTTGTGTCCTGAGGTGAACCCTGCAGAAAGGGAGGATAAGGTAGCTGATCCTTCTCTTTCGCTCCCAGCCTCTTCCTCTTCCCTCGAAAGGGTGTTCGGAACAGGTGCGGCAGATGCATCCCGTTGTTTTCTCTGTTTTGTGTCCTTCACCATCAGCCCTGGCTTTGTCGGGTGCCTGCCGCTTCCCTGCTGGGTCTGGGGTGAAGGGATGAAGGTGTCATTTAGTGGCAAGGAACATCGGAGAGCCTGGCTGGGCAGGCAGGCAGCCCCGGCTCTCCGTGGCAGCCCCTCTAGCACAACAGACTCTCCAGGCCTTGTTTTCACGTGGCCCCTGACACACAGGTGACCACACAGGATTATGGGGTGTGTCTGGCCATGTGGGGCAGAGCCAGTGCTTCTTCCCTGCCCTCACCAGGTCCTGTGGGTTTGAACTAAGTCCAGTGCCCCCACCTTGCTCCTCCCATACTACGGCTCCAACTCACTTCCTGCCCCAGGTTAGAACAACCCTTTGCATCTCAGGTCTGCCTTCTAATTCTCTCCCTCCCTATAGGCCATCCCTGCAGCAAAAGGAATCTCTGTCATCTGCCGAGGATCTCTCGACTTCCTTGAGGTCCAAGCCCCCGGCCCCGTCCCAGAAGCTGTCTGGGGGACACCAGACGTGAGGCCGTTGGAGTGCGCTGTGAGGAGAGCTGGCCCACGTGGCGAGCAGCTTTACCTGCTCTTTGTCCTGCACGGAGCCCTGTTTTCCCCAGACACCATCATGAGGGGCTGTGGCTAGGAGGGGGATGTGGCCACCAAGTGGGCGGTGAGGCTCTTGCATGAAAAGGGATGGGGTCCAGGACAGCGAGGCTGTGGCCCAGGTCTGCAGGCAGTGAGGCCCAGCCTTCCCAGTGCTGGGTAGAAGGACAGAGTGACCCAGGAAGGAGGGGGCTGCCCGATTAATGAGCCCAGTCAGCAGACATTTACAACTAATTAGACTTCAATAATAAACCTTCCTTGAGAAATTTGGCCCACCCAGGGTCTCTGACACCCCTTTTCTTGGTCAGCCACAGTGACTAACAAGTTCTGTGCCACTTTCTCAGCAAGTCATGGTGTGCCTGTGGTTTCCAACCTCTATCCATCAGGAGGCCTGTGGGGACAGCCCACCCTCCTCATTTCACAGTGCCCTAGGGTGACCTTCAAGCTGTGACCAAAGGAACTTAGCTAATCAGATGTCGTTCAGGACGATGGTCTTGGGGAGCAGTGACTGACCAGGTTGAAAGGTTGGGGAAAGGAATCAGATCTGAATGAGAGCAGAGATGAGTTGTTATGTTTCATTAAAAGGTAAACGTGGTAGATTTGCATCCAACAGAAGAATCTGGACTGGGAGACTAACACCTCTGTGGACATTCTTGGAAAAGTTTTTTAATTGTTGCAGTTTTCAGATAGTTGAAGGGTTTAAAAATAAAATCAAGGGGCGCCTGGGTGGCTCAGTCGGTTGGGCCTCCGACTTCGGCTCAGGTCAGATCTCACGTTCGTGGGTTCGAGCCCCGCATCAGGCTCTGTGCGGACCGCTCAGAGCCTAGAGCCTGCTTCTGGTTCTGTGTCTCCTTCTCTCTCTGCCCCTCCCCCTCTCATGCTCTGTCTCTCTCTGTATCAAAAAACTAAATAAAACATTTAAAAAATTAAAAAAAAATCAAATATATTAAATGCCTTGAAAAGGTTTTAAAGGTTTAAGGAAGTTTGTTAGTTGGTAATCGAGACAAAATATTAACCAAAGGTCCCTTTATAAGTGACCATTATAATTTCATAAGTAGAATATTATAGTTTGTGACTACAACTTATATATTTTGTGGCCAAATTATTAGATGCATACAAATTTAAAGTTCTTTTCTTTTTTTTTTTTTAATTTAATGTTTATTTCTGAGAGAGAGAGAGAGACAGAGCACGAGCAGGGGAGGGGCAGAGAGAGGGAGACGCAGAATCCAAGTAGGCTCCAGGCTCCTAGCTGTCAGCACAGCACTGGAACCCACAAACAGTGAGATCATGACCTGAGCCAAAGTCGGATGCTTAATCAACTAAGCCACCCAGGTGCCCCTATTGCTTAAAAAAAATTTTTTTAATGTTTATTCGTCTTTTTAGAGACAGAGAGAGACAGAGTGTTAGAGGGGAAGGGGCAGAGAGAGGGAGACGCGGAATCCAAAGCAGGCTCCAGGCTCTTAGCTGTCAGCACAGAGCCCAATTCGAGTCTCTAAATCGTAACTGCAAGATCATGACTTGACCCAAAGTTGGATGCCCAACCAACTGATCCACCCAAGCACCCCTAAAGTTGTTTTCTTTTACCAGTGAACTTAACCTTTTGTTGTTACCTTCTGTATCTCTGTGACACTTTGCATATAAAACTTCTTTGTTGATACGTTAATAAAGTCGTTAATATGGCGACATCTGCTTCATTTTAGTTAACAGTCATGTGGTATGTTTCTTCCCATTTTTCTACTTTCAAATTTCTTGTATCCTTGTGTTTCAGATGATGCCTGTCTTCTGTAAGTCACATAAAATTAGATTATTTTTAACCAGCCTGACAGCACTGGTCATTTAGTCCACCTGGATTTCCACTTCTTGCCCTTGTTTCAAGTCCCTCCCCCCCCCTGTGGTAGATTGTTATGACAGCCCTAGAAACTGGCAGTTTGCTTCCTTAATGACTTTGCATTTAGCTCCTCCTCTCAGAAGCAGGGAGACAAATGGTGACCTGGGATGAAGTCAGTAAAAGGAAACAAAGATTCTAGTGCCATGAGTCAGTATTAAGAAATCAGAAGACATCAATACCATGTTTAATAGTGGTCCTTGGGGAAGATTGGGGGAGGGTTTCACATTCTGTATTCTTTCTCTCACTAAACATTTGTGGTTTTCTTTTTACAATACCAATATGACTTATGCAAGGAATGAGTCAAGGTATAAACTCAAAATAATAAAAAGAAGAAAAATTAAACCCCTCTGTTTTCTGTGGGTTCACAATTTGAGAGTCCTATGAAATTTGGGGGTGGGTGGTGTAAATGGGGAAATGAAATGGGAGACATTTATATTCAAAACATTTATTATTTCCACTCTTACCTTTTTTGTTTCAAAAATTATTTACTTTCTTATTTACTTAAATTTTATTTAGTTTTAGATAGCTTACACCTATTATATGCTATTTGTAGTAGCAAAAATTTGGGAACGACCTAAATATTAAACAATATGGGATTGATGAACTAAATTTCCCTCTATACTATAATGGACTCATTGTGCTATGGGGAACATATGCAGCCATTAAAAATTGTTTTGCTTAAAGGTATCTATTAATATGGAAAAATATTTATGATATACTGTTTTGAGTGAAGCAGGTTACAAAATGGTGAGAGTAGGATGTGTTAACTATTTTAAATTCCCTTTTCTTTATTCCTTAAAATTTTCAAAGTTTTTCAATGTTTATTTTTTAGAGAGAGAGAGAGAGAGAGAGACAGAGCATGAGCGGGGGAGGGGCAGAGAGAGAAAGAAACAGACTCCAAAGCAGGCTCCAGGCTCCAAGCTGTCAGCACAGCACTGGAACCCACAAACAGTGAGATCATGACCTGAGCCAAAGTCGGATGCTTAATCAACTAAGCCACCCAGGTGCCCCTATTGCTTAAAAAAATTTTTTTCAATGTTTATTCGTCTTTTTAGAGACAGAGAGAGACAGAGTGTTAGAGGGGAAGGGGCAGAGAGAGGGAGACGCGGAATCCAAAGCAGACTCCAGGCTCTGAGCTGTCAGCACAGAGCCCGATGCAGAGCTTTAGCTCACAAACGCATTCGGTACTTAACGGACTGAGCCACCCAGGTGCCCCAATGTGTGTTTTTAGCTTTGGGGGTTTTTTTAGGTAAAATTCACATAACAAAAATTTAACCATTTTAAAGTATATAATTTAGTGTCGGTATATTGACAACGCTGTGCAACCATTACCTCTACCCAGCTCCAAAACGTGTTATCACCCACAGAGGACGCCCCATATCCACAAAGCGATCACTCCCCATCCCGCTCTCGTCCAACACCTGACAATCATTACTGGTCCCTAGGGATTTGCTTGCTGTGGATGTTTCATATAAATAGAATCATATAATATGTGGCCTTTTGTGTCTGGCTTCTTCCACTTAGCATAATATTTTCAAGGTTCATTCATGTTGTGGCAGTTATCAGTACTTTATTTCTTTTTATGGCTCAATAATATTCCATTGAAAGGGTGTATCATGTTTTGTTTATGCATCCATCAGTTGATGGATTTGGTTGTTCCCACAGTTTCTATCTTTTGTCTATTGTAAATAGCGGTGCTATGAACATTTGGGTAAAAATATTTGTTTGAACACCTGTGTTCAATTCTTGTGTGTATGTACCTAGGAATGGGCTTGCTGGGTCATATGAAAACCCTGTTTAACTTTTTGAGGAGTGACGACATTGTTCTCCACAGCGGCCGCACCGCTTCACATTCCGTCAGCAATAATACGAGGGCTCTGATTTCTCTATATGCTCATCAACACTTACTATTGTTCTTTTTGAATTATTATTATTTTTATAATTATGTTATATTAATATTATTATTATAGTCATGCTATAGTAATGATGGGACATAATATCTTATTGTGATTTTGAATTGAATCTCCCTAATGATTTTTTCTCTAATGACTAATGATGTTGAGCCTATTTTTATGTGGTTTTGGCCATTTATATATTCTATGGAGAAATATCTGTTCAAACATTTCTCCAGTTTTTAATTGAGTTGGTTATCTTTTTATGATTGAGTTATAAGAGTTCTTTATATATTATGGACACTAGATCCTTATCTGACATGATTTGCAAACATTTTCTTCCACTTGAGAATAATCTTTTCACCTTCAGGATAATGTCCATTATTAGTTCATTTCTACACAAAATAAGAGATATATCTCCTTCATTAAAAAAAAAAAAAACAATCTGAAGAATGTATTGTCCTAAACCAATGGTGACTATCTCTGGGTAGTTTGGATTGTCACTCTTTTGTTATTTCTGAATTAGTTGTGGCACTGTTTTCCCCGCTTACTAATTTTGCCAGATGGTAAATGGAAAGTGAAAGTTCTAATTGTTAGCTCATGTTATTATTACTTCTGTGCATCTTGTAAAGGACCTGAAGTGATGACATTTAGGGGATTTCTGAATGCACACAGGGGCAGGGTCCTGAGCGCCCTGGCAAGTGGATAGTCCCGGCTCTTACCCTTATCATTCTGTTTTGTTTCTGCCACTCTCTGGGGCGCACCTTAGGAAAAGGAAACTGAAACTGAATCTGAATTCAGCCACTGGTGAGGCTCTCTTCCTGACACTGCCCCCTGACGTGCACAGCTCAGGTTCATAAAAGGGCTGAGCATCAGGGGAGCTGGAAGCTGAGAGGCAGCCTACTGATCTGTGCCTGTGGAGGACCTGGTGACAGAGCCTACAGCCATGGTGAGGGGGGTTTGACAGGTGGGGGCAGGTGGGCTTTGTGCCAGTCTATTTTCCTACCTCATCACTGGGGTCTCCCATGGGTGGAGCCCTCACTGTGTGCCGGGCCAGTGGAGCTGCTCAGAGCTCCCTTAGGTCCCTAACCTTGTGTCCCTAATCATGAGGAGAGGGACAGAGCTCCTTCAGACATCAGGGTCTTGGTCTTGTTTGAGTTTTTCCCAGCGTTTAACCCTGAGATCCTTTGGCATTGGCACAGAGGGGCATCTTAGTGGGATAAGGGAGGTGAGGTGATGGTTGTGAGTGGACACCTTTCCATTTCTGGAAGTGCTCCTTGCTCACTTCCAGCCCCTGGGATTCCTTTTCTGGTGGGTGGGGAGGAGAGTGGCATCCCCAGCCCCTGGGAACTTGCCCTGTGGCCGATGCCATGCATGTAGCGGTTCTAGGACGGATGCCAGGGTCTGTGAGTCTGTGTGATGCCCACAGGCCAGGGACCTGACAGTGAAGATGCTGGGGGGCGAGGAGTTCCTGGTGCCCCTGAGGGACAACATGCTGGCCGAAGAGCTGAAGCAGCAGATCGCCCAGAAAACTGGCGTGCCCGCGTTCCAGCAGAGACTGGCCATCCACCCTGCTGGCACACTGCTGCGGGATGGGGTCCCCCTCCTCAGCCAGGGACTGCGCCCCGGCAGCACCATCGTGCTGGTGGTGCAGAGCTGCGAGGATCCCCTGAGCATCCTGGTGAGAAACGACAAGGGCCGCACCGTCGCTTACGAGGTCCGGCTGACGCAGAAGGTGGCTGAGCTCAAGCAGCAAGTGTGTCGGCAGGAGCACGTGCAGGCTGACCTGTTCTGGCTGAGTTTTGACGGGAAGCCCATGGAGGACCAGCACCAGCTTGGGGAGTATAAACTCACACCCCAGTGCACTGTGTTCATGAATTTGCGCCTGCGGGGTGGGTGGCAGGTGGGCAGGACCAGGGCGGCAGCGCTTGAGGGCTGACCACCCGAGTCCCTGACCAAGTGTGGGTAATAAAAGTTGATGCAAAATTAAATGGCTTCTTCCGTTTCTGGCTGCCTCCTTCCCCCAGCACCCCTCACTTCTGCACCCCTACTGATGAATCTGTGGGAGGGGCAGAGGAGGAAGTGGGATAAGGAGAACCAGGGTCACTGGCTGGTCACTAGGCTACATTTGCCAAGTCAGTTAAGGGACACGTCTAATGAGATCAAAATAGTGACTCACTCCCAGCCACCCCTCGGAGAAACTGAAGATGTCCCCTCACCTTTGGGAAATTAACTTCTAGAGAAAGAAGAGAGGCACGCCTGCCGGTGCCCACCCCTATCTCCAGGTTGAGCCCCAGTCAGCGCCTGCACAGCTGGTTCCCATCCCCCACATCTGGCTCAGCGGACAGTACAGGGAAAGGAAGGTGCGGTCAGGTTCTTACTAGGACCAGCACCCCTGGAGGCGCTGGGAGGGTGAGGCCCTAGTGCCTGTCTGGCTGCGTTGTGAGGCAGGCTCCTCCACTCCTGCCGGAGGCCTGGCACTCTTGGCCCTCCAGGACCCATCAGTCTGTTCTGTCCAGCCTGCATTGGTCTGCAAGCTGCTGAATGGAGATTATTTTCTAACAAATACACCTTAATGGAGACACCATGGCCAGCAGGTGAGGGGCCTCCCAGAATGGGGGATTCCTCCAGTCCAATATGGGAAACTTGTCCCAGATGGAGGGCACGCACCTAATTTAACACAAACTACATCTGCTTCCACGTAGAATGTTTCTTTCTACACCAGTTTCCCAAGGATTCCATGGGAGCCAGACTGAGTCAGCTTTGGACACAGGCAAGATGGGAGGTGTGGGGAGAGACACAGAGCATACTCATACACTTCTCTGGGTTAAAGTCCACGACTCTAGGACTTCAGACTGTTCAGGGTAATTTGGTGGGAGACCCAGAAGCCCCTTTCTGGTCTCTGGGGGTCTGTATCTGGGCTGAGAGACTTCTAGGTCTTGCTCAACTGTGACCAATATGTGTAGACAGGCAGCTGCGTCTATGTTTGTGGGAGGGGTTCCAGCTTCATTTCCTGCGTCCCCACCTGCTTTGTCATACTACAAATTAGAAGTGTGAGCATACACCCTTGGTGCAATCCTTTTTCCCTGAAACAGGGTCTGGGGAGGTAAGGTCCTTCACCAGAGGGGCCACTTCCTTCCACCACTCACCCTCCATTGCTTCTGGCTTAGAGATCTGTGGCTGGCTTGGGGTGAGGGGGTGTGCCACAGACGCAGCTCTGGAGGGACTGAAGGGGTCTCCACCCCCCTCCCCCTCGATCTTCAGCTAAGCTAGGCTCTAATTTGTACTCTCTGGATATCGGTTTACCCAGTGTACCTAGACTGGCTGGCTGGAGAAGCGCCCACCTGGGGGCTGAGGAGGGGGGTGGCTGGCGGTCCACCGCTGACCGGACATTGTCACGTCTAGACTGCAGAGGGAGCCCTCCGCTCTGCGGAGAGGCCAGAGCTGACCCGGGACCGGGAGGTGGGCGGGTCTGCGCTCCATTCTGCCCAATCGCCACAGCCCTCGGTCCACATTGGTCCTAGCCAGCTGGGGGCGCGGCCTGCTGGGGCCGCCTCCTCGCGTGAACCGGCTGGGGGTCCCAGACCCCGGCGAGTTTCTGTCCCCAGTTCCCAGGAGGGGCTGTGGTGTCCCATCCAGCTCTTCTCACCAGGAGAGGGGCGCACCCCTGCAGGGTCCGAGGGGCAGCAGGGTCCCAGGACCTGGCAGCCCCTACCCGCTGCCAGGGAGCTCCCGTAGCTCTGGCCCCGGCGCAGCCTGAAGCCCCTTGGAAGTCCCGTCACGTCGCCTCCAGATTATGCATTAACCCGACTGCAGCCGCATTTCCTGGGCGGGGGTGAGGGGTGGGGAAGAGGCGTCCGCGCGGGAGGGGGAGGGGCATCCAAGGGGGCGCGCCGCCGAACAGCTAGCACCCCCGGGCCCGCCCACTCCCCTGTCCCGTCCGCCCTACGCCCTGGCAAGTCGCACCACCCACCTTGGCCCGACCTAATCCAACCCCCTCCCTCCCACCAGCCTGGCCTCCGCCCGGCGCCGCTGTCCCGACGCTTTGTTCACCGCCGGCGCGGGTCGCTGGGCGCCGGGAGGGCAGGAGACCTGCGCCGGCTCCGGAGCTGGGCTGGGGGGAAGGTGGGGAGGCGGAGAGGGGGCGGGGCTGCCCCGGGTCCCGCCCCCGCGCCGCCCTCGCTCCCACCGCCTCCCAAGAGCTGCGTCCCGTCCTGTCTAGTCCCGTTCCCGGCGCGGCCAGGCCCGCGCGCTTGCTCTGGCCGCCTTCCGCCGTCCTCGGCCCACGCCATGGCCACCCTGCGGTCGTCCGGCCCGGCCCTGCTGCAGACGCTACTGCTGCTCCTGGTTGTGGCCGCGCGCGCGCTGCCCAGCGCCGACGGGACGTGCCCGGAACGCGCGCTGGAGCGGCGGGAGGAGGAGGCGAATGTGGTGCTCACGGGCACCGTGGAGGAGATTCTCAACGTGGACCCGGTGCAGCACACGTACTCGTGCAAGGTGGGCCCGCGCCGGGACCCTGAGCCCTCCCCCCCCTCCTGGAAGCCGGGGCTGGGGACCTCTTCCTCCGCCATCCTGCGCCCCTAGCCCGGAGGCCCTCCTTTCGAGATGCTGGCGCCCCACCGAGACCCCCGCCCCAGGCCGTGGGAACGAGCACCAGACGCTCCGCAGCTCCCGCTCCTGCTCCCTTGGCGACCGACGAGCCCCCGGGTGGGGCTCAGGGTCCTGGAAAACTCGCGAGTGCCAGAGGGAAAGTTCCTGCGGTACTGCTGCAGGCCCACCTCGTGGTGCCCAGGCCCGGGAGACCCAATCGTGTCTGCCCCTCCCACCCGCAAGCCCACTACCTTACTGGAAACAAGTGCGCTGCACCCCCTCCCCATCAGCCATAGGAAAGGAATGGGGACAAGGGGACGTGATGCCTTCTGCTTGGGGTGAAAAGTGGGAATTTGGCCTGTGGTCAGTGCTGTCACTCCATCCCAGAGGCTTCCACTACGGCATGGGGGTGGGGGGTGTCAGGAGAGAGTGGAGTGCACATCTAATCTCCCAACCCCAGGAATCCTGGTGGTGGGTGCTGCAGTGACTAGGTGGGACAGGAGCAGAAAAGTGGGTGGGACCGTTGCTGAGCCTCAAATGTGGAGGGGTGCAGGGACAGGTGCCCAGCCTGCTCCTAGGAGAACTGGATCCCCCTGGCCAAAGGCAGAGGGGCCTTGCCTGGCCCTCCCTCACTTGGATCTGGGAGGCCCCTGGAATAGGTATGGTGGGTTTTTTTCCCCACAGTATGTTCCTAGGGAGAGCTCGGGGATCCAGGGCCCATCCCTGCTCTGGCCCCTAAAACCACCTCCCTGACCAGAAATCGGATCATTCCTTCTCCATGGAGATGGGGGTGGGGTAGGGGTGGCAGCTTCTTTCAGATTGGCCTGTGTTGGCTACAGCTGGGATCCCCCGCCCAGCCCCCTCCCCTCCACCACACCAGGGCACTTTGCCAAGTCCCTGCAGGATTTTCCCGACTTCCTCCCCGCTGCTCCTGGGTGTGGCTGGGGTGGGGGGAGGCGATGAAAGCAGCCCAGCCCTCTCCCTGCTGGTTACCATCCTTCCAGAGCCTACTGTGTGTCTCGGGTTGGGAGGGATGAGGTTGGACACCTGGGCCACTGGAAGGTAGAGAGAGTCTCTGCAGATGCTGCCTTCCTGAGGCTCCCAGCAGGGACCTGTTTTTCATCACCCATTCCAGAAGTCTCAGCTCCCCAGAACTCCTGAAGAAAGGGGCTTATTCTCAGGGAGTGTGTGGTGAACTCATGTCCCCTGTGCATGTGTCCCCATGGCTCTGTTCCTTGGAGAACATACCAGTACAGCCTGCAGCTCCTGTGACCCTCCTGTACCCATCCCCTCCCCTCACCCCCCGGGCCGTGGGCTTGTCTCAGGGCTTGGTTTGTCAGAGCAGGTATCCTCAGGGCCCCAGGAGTGAGAGTGTGTAGGGTGGGGCTGCCCTGTGCTGCCCAAACTTGATTTTGTGGCTCGAAGGCTGCCTTGACTGCATTCACTGCAGGAGCCTGGCAGGAGGAGGGGTCTTTCACCTCCTGGGGTGTGTGGGGGGAGAGGGTGTCTTAGCCCACCCACAGGGCTGCAAGAAGCCAAGCTGGCCCAGAGCCCTGAGCTCAGAGCCCATTGCCCTTCAACTCCATTGTCCATGTTAGCTGCTCTGGGCTCTCCCCAGGGGTGGGCCCAGAGTAGTGGTGGGTAGACAGAGAAAGTAAGGACATGGAAAGCAGGCACCCAGGCCAGGTGGATTCCTTCCCATTTCCAGCCTGAGCTGAGATGGACATTATAGGAATTGGGGTTGCTGAGGTCAGTTAGACCTGGCGGGTGGGGGTGCTGCCTCCTGGGTAAGGGTGCATGTCCTTGTGTGTGACATGTCCAGGCCGTGGCATCCATCCATCCAGTGTGTGTGCTTCCCTGCAGCCTCCTCCTGGGGGCTGATCCAGAGATCTCCACACATCTCTGCCCAGGCTTTGAGTCTACTCTGGACATCTGGCCTGAGCAACTGAGGTGGGAAGAGAGGAAAAAGCCCAGGCAACCAGTCTGGTACTTGTTCCTGGACTCTGTGGCCTCCTCTCCCCAGTGGAAAGAGAATCACTGATACCTGTTCCCTCTCCCATGTCCACCCCAGGTTCGGGTCTGGCGGTACTTGAAGGGCAAACACATGGTGACCCAAGAGAGCTTGCTTGATGGTGGCAACAAGGTGGTGATTGGCGGCTTTGGGGATCCCCTCATCTGTGACAACCAGGTGTCCACTGGGGACACCAGGATCTTCTTTGTGAATCCTGCACCCCCATACTTGTGGCCAGCCCACAAGAACGAGTTGATGCTCAATTCCAGCCTCATGCGCATCACCCTGCGGAATCTGGAGGAAGTGGAACACTGTGTAGAAGGTATGTGGGGACTTGACCAAGGGCAGAGGGTGACTGAGGTGGGCAGGTGTGGAGGAGCTCCACATCATGCTCCCGAGTGCAGAGGAGAGTTTACAGTAGGCTAGAGCACGTGTGTCTTGTGGTCCTTCCTTCCTCCGTGATCTCCCAGCTGAGTCTGGCCATCGCAAGGTCAGTTTCAATCTCTGACACGAGCAGGGATCCCCACTAACCACCCCCTGCCCCACAATGCCACCATCTTTTGTCGCAGGACCAAGCAAGTCCCAGTCTTGCAAAGGGACAGGCTTCCTCCTCTTCTGCTTACCCTCTCGCTCCTGGTCCTTTCCTGAGTGAGAGGAGGGACCAGGTGAATGAACACCAGCTGTTTATGTTCCTGCAGGAGCCCAAACATCTGTCGGGACGGGTCCCAGATGTTGAGCAAACCCCTCAGAGTGGGGCATAGGGATTGGAGGAGGGGCTGACCCCTTACGTGTTCCAAGAGGCCTGTCATTTCTGGAAGGGGCAGTTTGTGTGGTGGGGACTTCTAGGGGTCTGAGTGGGTGTGGAATTCTCTAATTGAGTCGAAAAGTGTTTCCCGGTCTGCTGTCCATACAGCACATGCCTATTCTGAATGGCCCAAGAGCACCCCTCCCCCAGCCCAGCCTCTGGGAGGTGAGCTGGAATCACGTGATCAAGGGCTTCCTTGCTGCCCCCCCCCCCCCACCTCCTTGCCCCAGGACAGTCACAGTTGGGGGCTGAGATCCTTTGCTGGGGAATGTGGCAGGGAGAATGTAGGAACTGCCCCTCCTCACCCCCACATCCTGTCTGTCCTCTCATGGCTGCCTGGGAAGGGATGCATTGGAGGGAGGTGGGGGGGGGGGTGGAGAATATTTCCTCCTCAGGGCAGTGGGAAGGGTCTGTGACTTCCTTTCTCGGGAAGGCAACCCTGACCCTCTGATTTGTTCTTTTGGCCAGCAGGGAAGTCCCACCTTCTATCTAACTTACTGCTGTGATGCTGGCTTGGTCTTTGTGGGATCCTGGGTGGTGGTCTGAGAGGGACTGTGCAGGGATAGGGGCAGGGCCTGAAATGGGGGGCCCTGTGGCATTTGGCCCCACCTATGGTCATCTGTTCCTGGGCCCGCTGCAGAGTCCTGGGCCACAGCATCGCAAGAGAAGCCAACAGGGCTGTGCATTCCCAGTCCCTTCCCCGCTCCGGCTCAGATGAGGGGGACCCAGCCTAGCCCTCACACCTTACAACCCTGCCCTGCTCTGGGTGCTTGAGTTCTAGGGGACAGATGGAAAGGTGGCATGGGGATGGTGATACCCAGTTTGGGGGATAAGTTGGGGGCTAGGGAGAGGCTGGAGAGAAGAGGGTCAGGGTACACAAAGTCCCCTGTCCCTATAAGATACGGAGTGAATTATCAACTCTACAGCTGGGCGGGTGCCGCCTGAGGGTCTGTGACTCAGTAACTGTGGCCTTCTGTGGGGTCAGAGGGCATGTGGTCGGAGGGCCACCCTGGGCAGAACAAGGTTTGGCATCTTGCCAAAGGCTGTTCTACCCGTGGCAGCCCCTGGCTCTGTATATGCCAGGCTGAGCACAGGGACAGCTGGAAAGGAGGGTACCCGGGGAGAGCCCCCCAGAGACGACTGGGTGAGACTGAGTGGGCACCCAGCACTCAGGTACCTGAGCTCCAGCTGAAGATGGGGTAGTGCTGGAC
>NC_043707.1:141307900-141316970 GCF_006229205.1 Suricata suricatta | reverse complement strand
GGGGGGGGGGGGGGGGGGGGGGGGTGTAGACCAGGAGCTTGGGGTCCCACTGTAGGGTGCCTGGAAGTTTTGAGCTGAGTGACATAGATTTCTGCTTTGAAAGCAAACCAGGGTGTCATGGGGGGCCAGACTGGGAGGGCCAGGAGCTAGGACAGGGTTGATGGATCCCAATGGCCCAGGGTCAGAGGGCCATCGGGGCCCCCCCCTTGAGGCTCATGAGGCCTGAGGCACAAGATCTGGAGAGCTAGGTCCAGGCTGGGGGAAGTATTAATTCCATGCCCAGCTTTCTTTCCAAGCTGGGTGAGGGTGGGAGATTGGCCCGCCTCCTATTCTGCCTGAGATAAGGACCTTGGACCCCACCCCAAGACTCCACCCTAGGCTCTCTGGGAATCAAGGGCCTCACCCTAGTAAGGAAGATGGATGGACAGGGCTGGAGCCAAGCTGACCGTCCCGCATCTGACTCTGACCCCATCCTGTTTTCAGGGCCCCCACTGTTGTCTCAGCCCCGTAGGGCCCAGAGTGAAGCCTGGGTAGCCCCGAATCTACGGAAGTCACCCTGAGTCCCATTGTGTGTACGCCCCGCGCCCACCTGCTGCGCCCTCCCCCAATTCCTAAAGGCCCAGAGCAGCCAAGGTGGGGGGGCCCACCCCACCCCCTGGGGCATATCCTCCGCCTGCTCCCTCCTCCTCACTGCCTGAGCACTGCTCCTGGCAGTGCCCTGAAGGGGAACCTGCCGCTGGGCAGCACACATTGGACTTGCCTTTCTCAGTTTCACCCCCAGGGCCTACAGGGTCTTCCTGACTCTGCCGGGTCTGGCCCCTTCCCCAGCCTCCAGCCCCCAGGAAGGCTCCTCCTCCTCCTGTCCTCTGCCTGGGGAACCACATTCCTGGCATAACTGAGACAGGTATGTGTCCCTCCCCGTGCGCCACCTTTGGGTGAGGGAGGCCTGCTGCTCTGGGGCAGCCTCTGCGAGGGAGACCCCTGCCGCCTGCTTTGTCAGAGAAGTAGCCCGGCCTCTGCCAGTGCCAGCTGCCCACGCACCAAGAGCCTGCCCAGGCTGGCAGCTGAGCCGCATTGCCTCCAGTGCTCGGGCCATGTTGCCCTGGTCTGGACACCACCCACACACTCCCACCACTCTCCCCACACTCACCTCAAGAAGACTGGTCCTGGGGCTTCTCCTGTAGCCCCCAGGAGGGACATGGGCCTGTCTGAAGGCCTGTGGCCCTTCCCTCCCCACTAGGAGCCAAGAGCAGAGAAAGGAAGTGTTGTCTGCCCTCGCTGGGGCCTGGCAAGGGCTGGGGTCCTGGCTCAGGGACAGGGTCAGAGGGAGTCTGGCATTGGCCCTGCCCAGCCCTGCCCAGCCCTGAAGGGGGTCCTGGCAGCCGCAATCCCCAGCCCAGCCTGGCAGGCCTGATTCTAGTGAGTGCCCTCCCTTCCTGCCTGCCAGGCCAGCTGTCTAGGGCCTTAAGGAGGGCAGTGCTACGGGTGCCAGTAGGTCCTGCGCCCTCTGACTTCCTTCAGGCTCCACAGGCCTTGGAGCTGGGTGTGGGTGGCAGACACCCTCAGACCGAGCCTGGCTCTCTGCAGTGTGGGGGCAGGTAGGCATTCAGGGGAGGGTTCTAGGCAGCTAGCTCTTGCATCCCCCCCCATTCATACCCTACCCCCCCACATTCCTCCCTGCTGAAGTGGAAGGCAGCGTCTCCGTGTTCCCTCTTCTGCCCTCTTCTGACGGGGTTCTCACCCCACCCCCTGCAGACCCCACCCGTGTCCTCCTGAGCCCCTCCTCCCAGGCAGGTCAGCCAGGAGGGCTGAGAGAAGGCAGGCCCAGACTGGAGGCTGTCTGCTCTACTCTTCTCCCCTTCCACTGCTGCGGGGAGGGAGTCTGCCCAGGTTGGGGACGACCCCTCACTGTGCGGTCCTGCCCCACCTCCGGAGTCCTTGGCAGGAAGTCAGGTGCTTGGGGCACCTGCTGGCTTTGGCTTTGATTTTAGTGTACATTCGATGGGGTAGTCCCAGCGGGGGGCTCTGCTTGCTCTCCTGGGACTTCCCTGGGATGTCTTCCCTTTGGGCAGGGCTAAGCTGGTAAAAAGAGCTCCTGGCTTTTTCCAGATCCCACACACCCCCTTGCTCCCCACCCAGAGAGGAGCCCCAGCCCCTGCAGGTTGGAAATGGAAAAAAGAGGTTGTTTTGGAACTGTCCTCCATCTCCTTCTCTTCACTGGGCCTCCCCGAGCCGTGCTGGCCGAACCTGTTCCGGGGGGGCACTGGTTATGCCCTGATCGGCACTCGCTGGCCTGGGTCTGGCGGCTCCCCACCCACACCCTCCCAGTCCTCCCAGGCTGAGAGCAGGACAGCAGTGGGGAGGGCGGGTCTGGGAGTGGGGGTGGGGCTGGGGCCCAGGGTCCAGCCCAGCCCTGTGTCCCTTCCTTCCTGTAGGGTTAATCCTCCACCCCCAACCCCATGAGAATCAAAGCCTGCCCCCTGTCACCACAGGAGGGTGGAAAACAGCTGTAGAAACAGGCCTCCTTCCCACCCCCATCCCAGTCCTTTGCCTCTGTCGGTGGGATCCAAGCCCGGTGCACCCTGCACGCCCCCCATCTTCACAAGTTCTACTGCCCTTGCGCAGAGACCTGGGGGTGGGGTAGAGTATGTGCTCCCATTCCTGTCCTGCCCTCCTGGCCCTGGCACGCCCCTTGCCACTGGAGCAGGGGCTTCAAGGCTCCCCACCCAGGTCACTGGAGCCTGGCTGGGGCTGGGCTGGGGGCTGCAGGCACTGTCACCGCAGAGCCCACGGAGTCCCGTGCGCTTCAGAGTCCCAGGAAGTTCTCACTGGAAGTGCTGACTGATGAGGAAAAGGGGACTCAGAGAAACAGAGAGACAGCACCCCAGCGACGGTTACCCTAATGATAACAACCGCTCAGTGAAGGAGGGTGATGTGCCCCCGCCTAGGTTCTACACTGGGGCTTAGGAGGGGTCACGTTCAAGCCTGAGGCTGTGGTTCTGATCTGGAGAGGGGGCAACCTAGGCCTCTGGTGGAGCCTCCAGTAGGGAGAGAAGCTACCCTTAGAGGGGCCTCTCCACCGGGGCAGATCCTGAGAACTTCCTCTGAGGAAGACCCCCTGCCAGGGCTGCTTACAGCTGGACCTGGGAAGGGGAAGCCAGCCCCTCTCGCGCCCCTCTCGCGTCCCCCTCCGCCCCCCCGGCCCCCCCCTCCCCCCGTGGAGTAGAGGCTCTGGAGAAGGGGAAATTTCTGTCCTCACATGCAGCCAGCTGTTTCCAGCTGTGTGGCCTGCACGTGTGTGTGCATGGGTGCCTGCAGCCACAGACATACTGATCCAGGCACATGGCAATTCTGGTCAGAGCCCCAGCTGGTGGCTTGTGGTTTCTGCCACCCTTGTGTCCCTGAGCTTCCTGGGACAGGAGCCCTGCAGGTGCTCTGCCAGCTGGCAGGTTGCAGGCAACCTTTGCTTGTGTCTCAGGGGCCTTAGGACAGGGCCCCGGCCTCTGCTTGCTATTGGTTGTCCTACTTCCTGCCTCCTGCCCACCCTGTGCCTGGCAAAGAGCTGGGCACCTCCTCCTGCAGGCTCTCCTGGGAGTGGCCACAGTGGTTTCTCAATAATGAGAAAAAGGGGCTGTGGTGACAGGAGAGAGTCCCTGGGGGCCAGGCAGGTTCACTATCCCAGCATGTGCCTATGGGACCCTGAGTCTGACACAGGGCTCTGAGGGTGGCAGGGCAGCTAAGGAGTCGAGCTGGGTGAGTCAGGAGGGCCGAGTCTGTGGCTGGCCTAAGGTGGACCTGAGTCATCCCTGCCTGTCCTCTCAGTCCCCCTGCCCCTGCCCTGGGAGAAGCAGGCAGCCTGGCATGGCTGCTGGAGGCTCCTGTCCCTCTGTCCACAGGTTAGAGAGGCTCCAGTGCACATCTGGGAGGAATAAAAGCACAGACATCTGGGCCACACTGTGGCCTGTTCCCACCTGCCATAGAAGAGGGTATGTCCCCTTCCTCCTGGAGGGGGAGGCAGTGAGGCTACGCCCATCCATGAATCCAGCCCGTGGTTCCTTCCTCCGCACACCCGTTCACAGCCCAGCACCAGATCCTCACGAGAAAGGGGGTCAGGCTGCCACCTGCAAGGGTCCTGCTGGTCTCCCAAGGAGACTGGGTGTGAGCCAGGTGTTGACAGGTGAGGGCAAAGGGGAAGAGCTGTTCTGGGCACAGAAGACAGTACAAGGCTCAGTGGGTGCAGGGAACAGAAGGTGCCCCCATAGCTTGAATGAGGGGTGGGAGAAAGCGGCTTAGGCGTGGTGCAGGGGAAAGGGCCGGAAAACCAGAATCCATTGCTCCAGCCGGCTGGCTGAGAGCAAGCTGATCCTCGCCCTGTGACCCCAAGCCTTCCCACCACTGACAGCACCCGCAGTGCGAGTCCCATTCGCTCTCCGCCTGGGAGGAAGCTCTGCCTACAGAGTCCCATTACTGCCTCTTTTCTTCTGTCTGCAGCTCTGTCCTCTCTGGGTTCTGTCTCTCTGCCCCTTTGCTCTCGGAACCTCTCTGTCTTTTCCCGTCCCTGTGAGTATCTGTCTGCCACTCCTGTGCATCGTGACAGCCACCCAGTCATCACCTGCATAAAGCTCCCCCACTCAGACCTTGGTGCCAGTCTGTGCATCCCCCATTGCCCCCCCCCCAAGGTACCCAGTTTGACACAGCCAGGCACTCAGCAGTAATACTCCCTGACTCAGCCACGCACTGTCCACACTTGCCTCCCTGACTCCCCCAGCTGTCTTTTCCTCCTGGATGTGGGCAGGGCCTGACCAAAAACTGGTGGATTTGGGGCTGTCTGGAGAAGAGGGACGGAGTGTATGGTTCAGCCCCACTCCATCCCTACCTTTTCTCCAGGCACCCACTCTCCTCCTCCTCTATTCAGAGGGCGCCCCCTGGTGACCACAGCCACTATCCTGGCAAGTGTCCAGGCCTTGAACTGGGCTCTCTCCCCCAGTGCTCCCCCCCCCACCCCCGCCCCACCTGAGGATCCACCCTTCTGGCTCCTTATCTCCTACTCCTCATCCCTGCCACCTTCAGGCTTCTCCAAACTGGCATCACTTGTAGTCACCTCTGGAAGCTCTCCCTACTGATCTGTGCAGATCCCTCTCTGAATCATCCAGGTCTCTATATAGATGTCATCCCTCAGGCCCTCCAATCTAGTGCACCTCTTGCTACATGGTAATCTCGCCAAGGGCGGAGAGCCTGTCTGACTCAGGATATACTCAGCCTGCCCCGAGAGGGAGCTCAGACGGGCCGGTGCGTACAGGGCCCGGGGCACCCATAAGCAGTATGAAGGAGTGAGGGATGGGTACAGAGACTGCTGGTCAAGCAGCTGGCTTCCTGGAATGCCACCACCCTGCAGCGTGGAGTGCCCAGCGGAAGTGTGGGCCTTGCCTGGTAGCCAGGCGGTGGACACACAGCCTGCAGAGTCAAACATGGGTACCTCTTGGCCGCACCTGAGGTGAGACTCTGAAGCTTGGGCCTGATAAGGCCTCCTTCCCAGTGACTGGCCCTGGGCCAGCAGCGACATCCCACTGTGAAATGCCCATTGTCTGCTGAGGCCCAGGGAGAGGGGATGGCTGCAGCTTGAGAGCAGACACCAGGAAGCTGGAGCCTGGGGGTAGGGGCTGCTCTGTCTGGGCCTCTTCCCCTCCCCCACCAGAGCAGCCAGACACCTGTGACCGGGCCAGCTAGGTCCATGCGATATTGCTCTGCTCCAGGCAGCGGGTGCTGCACTCCCTACAGGTGTGCTGTGAACCTCAAGATCCCCAAGGATTCGGGGGAGTAGACGGACGAGGTGGCACTGGCAGGGGTTGGGGGGGGGGCAGAGGCCTCAGCATTAGAGGTGTGTGTGAGAGGGCATGTGCGTGTGAGAACCCAGTGTGTATTCCTGCCGGTGAGCTGTGCACTTGGGACAGCACCCAGTTCTGGGGCAAACTTGAGCGAGTGGGTGTACTTGGGTCTCTGCATGGGTGACACCTGGAACACTGAATGTGTATGTGCACATCTGTGCAGTCACATGTTGCTGTGTGTGAGCCCAGAGACCAGAGAGGCTAATTTCTGGCTCCAAATGTTCTCTGTTCCTTCCTAGGGCATGTGCCTGCGTGGGCTGGTCAGGGCTAAATGATTTTGAGTCTGAAGATCCCAAAATAGCTCTGGTAGCCTGCACTCCCCTCCCCCTACTGGGCCTGGGGCCTCAATGGCCCTTTGTCTCTCTGAAGGCGTGGAGCCCCTGTGGGGGGCTCAGACTCTGACTGGGGCCAAGAAGGACTGGCTGCCTGCTGCTTCCCCATCCCCCAAGCCAGGCCCTAAGCCCCACCCCCATGTTGGCCCGGTGGGTCAGTCTCTCCCCTTCAAATAAGCATCTGAAGGCCAGCCCATCTGCCCACGGAGACAATCCCTTGCCAGCCCCCACCCCACCCCAGGTGTACACTGATCCCTAGACTTTCCCCTCCCACACCCTGGTTCCTTTATGCCCCTCCTCCTGTGGTGCCCACCCATGAGGTATGGCAGCAGCTGACAGGGTCCATGTGTGGGCATGTGAACATTGCTTGGGGTTTGACCCCAGTACTGGCTGTGGCCCTCTTTGAGTCTAGGGATGCAGACCCTGGGGGAGCTGCAGTGACAAGTAAATGGGGAAATGTGTGAATTGCTTGGGCTCGCCACACCAAGTCTTTGGGCTCTGAGCCAAGCCCTGCCTTGAGAAGATAAAAAGTCAGACCCTGCCCTGGGTGCTCCCAGTCCAGGGTGGCGTCCTGGGGAGCTGCTGGCACTATCAGTGTGATGTAAGAAGTGCCAAGGTCCAATGAAGCGAGGTAGAGGGTGGGAGGCACCCCTGAGGTGAAGGTGAGGCTGACCAGGGGCCGGGGTCGCCAGGTGGTCTGATGGATTGCTGCTTGGGTCCAGTGCACTGTGAGGTGAGGAAACCACTTAGTTGATTGGCTTTTCCTGCACAGTTTCATGAGGACCTCAGATTCTAACCTCTGCTGTTGGTGATGGGGGACCCTGACAGGATGGGTTAACCCTGTGTGGAATGTGGCACTAGTGTGCCTGGCCCCGGGATGGAAAGGAGTCAAAGGAGTTGGACCTCATAGAACTGGTTACTGGCTGCCGATGGGTGCTCTTACTGAGGGAGTTGGGGGGGGGGGCGGGCAAAAAGTTGGGGGGAGGGTGGAGGAGCCTACCTGACCAGGGGGGACTGTGGGGTTGGCTAAGAACATGTTTATGACACAGATGAATACATTGCAGAGTAGAGGGACTATAGGGAGAGTTCGGTTGGAGGCTTGTGAGAGCTGAGGCACTAAGACCGCTGTGGGTGCCAGGGGTGGTGTTTCTCTGGATGGGCGGGGACTTGGCACCACGAAGGGCCTATTCCAGGGCAGAGGAGCTCCATAGTGTGGCCAGTGCTTCTTTCCTAACGTAGACTGAGATGAGACCTTGCGACCAGGGGTGGCACTGGTGGCTGTGGCAATAGCAGGTTGGCGGAAAGGGGGACCTTCTGACCACACATACAGATAACCCTGCGGGGTCCTAAGTGCAGTGTGTGAGTGGGCAGTTATGTGGAGTGTGGAGTGTGGATGGACATGATTGAGCATGTGGGGGGAGGAGGGAAGCAGTGGTGCAATTAACATCTTTTCTGCTGGGATAGGGACCAGAAGGGGTCCCAGGATGGGGCTGGGAGGGAGGTCTGATGCCAAGTTGAAGAAGAGGTACCCACTGTACCTTGGAGGCCAAGCTTCTCTCTCTCTCCTCAGAAAGTGCTGGCAGACTCTAAGAGAGGGACAGACAGAGGTCACTGCAGAGACTCAAGGGCATGTGACCAGGTCCAGGCTGGAAGCGGCCAGCTTGGTGGGTGTGGCAGTGGGCGCTTGAAGGTTCCTCCCGGAGGGCTGTGGGCAGTGAAGGGATGGAGTTGCAGGGTAGTGAAGGTGTTGGTCATAGAGATGGCCACCAATGGGATCCTGGCTGCGGAGGGTAGGACATGACTGGTGTGGATGGTGGGGACAGTGCGCGACCCCCGCCCCCTTCTCCAAGCAGGCAGGGACCAGGAAAGAGGCGTCCTCTGGGGGCGGATGTGGACAGGCCGGACTCCGAGAAGGACCAGGAGCCCCTAGCCCGGCTGTGACGTCACGGCCCCGACGTTCCCTGGTGGCCTCTGGGGGGCGCTCCAGGCTCGCGGGACCGCGCCGGGAGTCCCGCGACTATTTGCATAACACTTCTTTACAAGGAACTCATTTGCATGTTTCTCAAAACGCCCGGAGGGGAGGTGGGGTGGGGGTACGCGGGTGGTCTGAGATGTTGCCACCAGTTCCCCGGGAGGGTCGCCCTTTCTTGCCACCTCTACCCTCCATGTGGGGCCCAGCGCGCTCCCCACCTGTGTGTGTACCTGGGGACCCTTACCCCACATGCGCACGCCGGGGCGGGGCCAACAGAAGCACACACGACCACACGCACACCGCAGCGTAGAGTGGGGTCCCGCGTGCAGACCCGAGCCCCGCTGCGTGGACTCTGATGACCCTCCGGCCCTCCGCCGCGCTTTCGGCCGCTGACACACGCAGTACGGCCCAGCGTAGCCGGGTGGGAGCGGTAGGGGACCCGCCCCGCCCCTGACCCCGCCCCACACCTTCTGGCTCCGCCCACCCAGTCCCGAGCTCCCCACCCCCACCCCGCCCCAGCACCTGCCTCCTCTCCCCCCACCCCTGTTCCTTCCCCGGCCCCGGCTCCCACCTCACCCCCCCCAGCCCCCCACCCCCCCCACCCCGCACCCCAGCGCCCTCGCGCCCCCGCCGCTGCCCCCGCCTGCCCCTGCGTCTCCGTCTGTGCCGCCGCCCTCCAGTCCTCTTCCGCGCGGTCCTTTGCGCCGTGAGCCACGACTCCCCACGGACACCGGGGTCCCCGGAGGCGTCTTCCTTTGTCTCTGCTCCCCGCCCTCCCTCCGCGGCGCCCCTCGCCCCTCACTCACCGCCCCAGCCCCGGCGAGGGCGACGGGAGCCGAGGCGCGGCCCTCCGCGGCCCCGCTCTTTCTTCTCTCCCTCCC
>NC_043707.1:141272208-141307800 GCF_006229205.1 Suricata suricatta | reverse complement strand
GGGCATCTACGGCTACCGGGTTGTGGACACAAGGGGTGGCCGCTGGCTGGCCCTCAGTTTCTCCTCCGCCTCCCTCTGAGCCCGCATTTGGGATTCTACTCCAGAAGAATTTTGCACACCTCCCATTATGAGCCTCGAGGGCTGTGGAGGGGTCCTGGCTCTCTCTGGGCTGTGACCGGACCTGAACTTTGAGAACAGAGCCTCTGTCAGCTGCCCCAGGGGTCCCAGAATGGAGGGAGTTGCCCCGAAGAGGCCCAAGGGCACCCCTTGAGCAACCCCCGAACCCTGAGAGTGGGAGCTGAGGAGCCCAGGGCCATGCCTCCACTACCTCTGGAGAGGGACCCGCGGCAGCAGCGCGGGGTCTCCTTGCTGGTGCGATATTTTATGATCCCCTGCAACGTCTGTCTGATCCTGTTGGCCACTTCTACGCTGGGCTTCGCGGTGCTGCTTTTCCTCAACAACTGTACGTGGCTGCGGGCATGGCCACCCCCCCCCCCCAAGGCAGGCTCTGTGACCCTCCTTCTGCTGGCTGAGTTCCCTTGTCTCACCACCAAAGATTGGGGGAGAGGCAGGGTCACATAGAACCCACCAGCTGAGAGGCAGCTCCAACGGGCCCCCTGCATCTTCTGGGGACAGGATGGGTCATTCTTTGGATCCCTGGGCCACTCAAAGCTTGACCTTGGGTTAATGGGGAGCTGACCCTCACCCTGAGCTGCAGAGACAACTTCCTCTGGGAGCTGGGGAGGAAGGGAGCAGCTAAATACACTGGACATGGGGGCTTTGGGAGAGCCTGGGGCCAGGCTCCTCTAGGGACCAGGGGCTGCCCACACCCTGCTGTTGGGGCCATCTCGCTGGAGAGGAGAAAGAAGCAAGGGCCTCTGCCATTGTCTACCCACAGGGGTAGGGGCCAGGGAAGGGATGGGGGTGGGCACAGGTATAGAGGGCAGGGGTGGCCTCTCCAGACTGGGCAAAGGGACCGGCTATGGAAAAGGCTGCCCAGTGAGGTCTAACTCAGACATTTGTTTTTTTCCAGACAAACCCGGGACCCACTTCACACCAGCACCTCCAGTGCCTCCGGATGGTGAGTGAGTGGGGGCCTCAGATGGTGACAGGCTGCACTTGGGAGACTGTTTCTAGAGGGACACTCTTGGGGGTCAGGAGCCATTCTTAGGGTATGCACACCAGACGTGTTTGGTGTATCTGGAGCAGAGATGAGGCTGGATGAGGGAGCCTGGGTCCCTCCTGGGATGTTGGCAGTGGTGGGCAGGTGGAGGAGTGTCAGGTCTGGAGTCCTTGGGCCTGGCCCTGTCCTGGCCAAGGGCCGTTGCACCCAGCGTGTCTCCAACTTCTGTGGGCCTTGGACTTGTTGGCTGAAAAATTGGGAATAAGTCCTGGGGCCTGCAAGTTATAAGACAGGCCAGACCGTCTGTTCAGGGCAGGGGATGGGCACGAAGAACCAGTTACTGAGGAGGGAGTGGAGGGCCTGTCCGTGAGACTGAACAGCCTGGGCTTGGCCTTCTTGACCCACTTTAAGAGATGGGACCTGGCCTCCCTTAGAGACCTGCTAGTCGCGGGCCACTATAATTAAGCTAATACGAGAGGGGGAGGGGAGGAAGCTGCTAGCACCACCGGAAAGGGTGGCTTGGGGTTCTCTCCTTGGGTGGGGACACAGAGAACTACCAAGTTTGCTGTCAGTACCTGGGCCCCCTGTTGGTCAGGCACCGGGCCAAGTTCACAGAAGTCACTTGTATAAGGGTATCCATATATGGGAGGGCTGTGTGAGGAGACATGTCTGTGGTGGGCTGGGGGCTTGGGACTCAGTCGAGTCTCCCACAGGCTTGGGAGAGAGCCCTGGAGCTGTCTGGATTTAAAGGCTGGGCTCGGGTCCGATGGCGCCTTCCCCTTTCCCGGTGTCCTCAGCCTCCTCTCCTGAAGCCTAAAAGCCTGGTGCATCTCTGCTTTACACACACTCTGGCCTCCTCCGCAGCTGCACGTGTGGCCCCCACACCCACTCGGATCCTGCTGCACACTTGGGGACAGCTACGTGCCATGGCCATCATCATCCCTCCCAGGCGTACACACTGCGTATTTGTGGCCATGGGCAGGGCTTGGGGCATCCAGTCCATCCCCCACTGAGACCAGGAGAGGAGTTAAATATACCCACTCCAACCGGTGGTTATAAAAAGCCACTGCCGCCTCCAGCATGGCACGCGTGAGGGAGCCCTTGGGCATGCAGGGAGCAAGACTGTGCAGGGAGGCTGAGGGGCCAGGGAAAGGCTCCCGTAGGAGTCCAGCCTAGGGCGAATGTGGCAGGGCATGTGGCTCATGGGTATATGAGTGCTTGGTCTGCATTCATGAGGAGAAGTTAATGGGATGATTAAGGGCTGATACAAGCGTGATTCGAGTGGTGCCTGACACATGCATTGCTGTTGGGATGTGCTGAGCCAGCACGCATGTGCATGTATGTGTACTTGTGCATGTTTTATGTCCAATCAAGAAACTCGTCTTGAGCCTCTGTGATTCCCTAGTCCCGGGGGCAAGGGGAGCAGACGTGTAGGCCGGCGACTGTCCAGCGGCATCAGGGCTGCGCACTGGAGCAGCCCTCACTGAGCCTGACAGCCTGAGCATGCATCTGGCGGGGGGAAACCATTTCAGCCTGGATAGGAGATGAGCGCCATGTACTCAGGCTTCTGCTTTGCCCACATCACATCACCAAATGCTGCAACTGCCCAGGGAGGCATGAGATCTGCCCCCATTTTGCAGCCAGGAGACTGCCCCTGGTGGACCGCCACTCTGGCAGTGGTGTGGGCTCCCCAGGGTGGTGGGAGGGGGAAGGGCTGGGACTGGACCCGCCTGTCTGACTTGGGAGTCAGTGCGGGGGGCCTCGGCTTGATGGCCCCCAGAGGCACCCTGGCCTCTCCTCTGCCCGCGGCCACCTTCAGTCCAATAGCTAGTTCCAAGGAACCTGTCCTTGAGATGTCTCTGGTCTCTGCCCCCAGCCCCTCGCCTTCCAGTCCGTCGCCCTCCCTACGCCTGACCCGGTGCCCCGGCCTTGCTCATCACCGCTTAGCTGCCATCGTCATCATCGCCACCCCCCCACTAGTTGCTATCCTGGGGGGACAAAGCGGAACCCTGGGCTGTTAAGGGAGGGTTCAGGTCTTGGTGGGCGAGGAACAGGGGTAGGAGCCTTGGGAGGGGTCTGGCTGGACTGAGGCTGATCAGTGGGAGAGAGGTCTCAAACCAGGGGCACAGACACACAGCAGCCAGCCCAGGACCCAGAGGCGTAGTGAGGTGATGACCCAGTCTTTGGCCATGGGGTCCAGTTCTCTGGAAGAGACCTTGGTCAGTAGATCGAGTTGAAGCCACACGGAATAGTCAGCTGGATACTAGCAAGCGCCTGTGGATTTGGCCTGGCCTTGGGCAAGGAAGATGAGAGGAAGGCACTAAGGGGAGAGGAGAGGGAGGTGGAGAGAGACGGAGGGTGTACTGAGGGCTTATGGGGAGACAGGATTTGAGTTTGGTTTGAGGCGGTCCATGGGGGAGGCTGATGTAGTGACAGTTCTTGTTACCATCACCACCGTGGCAGCTGACCCTGCACATAAAGCTGCATGCTGGGCACCCTCCACGCCTCTGCAGACACTGGCCTCGAGGTCACCCTGGGGGGCAGGTCCCGTTGTCCCCACTCACAGAAGGAGATGCTGAAGCATGGCGAGCTGATAACTTGCCCGTGGTCGCCAGGTGGGGTGAGTGCAGGGAGGCTCCTGGCTCTGGGCTCTGCGGGCGAGGTGGGCGGGAGGAAGACAGGGGTGTCAGCGGGAGGGGAGGACAGGTGGCCGCAAGGACTTCAGGCTGGGGTGTCGTTATTGGCCCCGCCCTTGCCTCAGGCCTCTGTTAGCTCAGCCTGTGTGAGGTGGGGGTAGCGATGCCCAGTCAGACACGGAGGAGCCTGGGGTGGGCTGTTGCTGTGGCAACTGCTAGCTGCAGCTCCCTTTGGGGCCCTGCCCTCCCCGGAATGGAGGTGCTTTCTCCCTCCTGCCCCACTTCCTGAGCCTGCTGGAGGTGCTGGGGAGAGCCACCCCACCCTCTGCACCATAACTTATTAATGATAATTAGAAGCAATTAAACATTTATTAGGTCTAAACAGCTGCAGCCTATAATGGGCCTGCACACATGTGGGCGTGCAGTCCTGGTGGGGGTCCTAAGCAGTCAGCCTGCCTGGCTCTTTTTAAGAGGAGCTATCTCTGACGGCTCTGGGTTTAAATGTCCGAGAGCCTTCTTCATCCACCCAATCCAAGGGCCTGTGGTCCCTCAGCTGCTCCCTGGGGCTGCTGTGGAGAGCAGAGTTTCAGTCACAGGGTGTGTGCTGGGCACGCAGCAGTTTGTAACTACAGAGTTGGGAACTAAAATGCTTCAAGAGGAAGACTGCGGATCTGCAGAGCCCCTGTGCTCACCCTCCCAGAGGCGGTCACTGTGGAGAGGGTGGGGTGGGCCGCAGGGCTAGGGAGGAAGCATGGCCTGGGTGCGGACATTTACTGAGGTGAGGGCTCCAGAGGACAGATGGGGGAGAGGGAGGGGTATGAGCACCCGAGGGGCCTCAGAGAGAGAGACCCCATCAGCTTTCAGCTGGGGGAGTGCTTGGGAGAGTGGGAGGGCCAGGAATATTGGAGAAGGCCTTAGGGAGAAAGCCATACCTGTGGAAGGTAAGCGGGGCGGGCAGAGAAAATCCCGAGAGGTAGAGCTTACGTGGAAAGGGTGCGGGAAGAAAGGGAAACGCGAGGGGAAAGCCCGGGGTCAGGGCCCAGGTTCCTGGCCAAGGAGGGGCCCAGAGCCAGAGTGTGGAGCCTGTGGCCCAACCCCAGATACCTCCCAACCCCCTGCCTTAAAAACCACGTGACCTCAGGCCAGAGGTGGCAGGGGTTGGGCTAGTTTTGGCCCCTGGAGCAGCTGCTCCAAGGAAGGGGCCAGGGCCAGTGCTCTGAGGGGTAGGTCACAGATCAGATGAGGGGCTTTGATTCTGATGTGGAGGGAGGGTGGGCTCCTAAGCAAAACTGGAACCAGTTCCCCGTGAGAGAGTTGCCCTGGGGGCTGTTTGTCTCTGGTTCTGTGTATAGGGACCCCCACTGAGGTAGGTCAGGAGTGGACGACTTGATTCCCTGGTGCTGGTGTGAGATCTGGGAGATGGCCTCCTCCTCAGCTGTCGGGTGTCGGGGGGAGGGCAGAGAAGGTTCTACCAGGAGAAAAGGCCCTGGGGCCAGGGGAGGGGTGGAACCTGTGGTGGGTGGGCTTTGAGAGGGGAAGGGGACAGGCCCCGTCCGCACCCACAGGTGCGTGTGTGCGTGGCCGCGTTTCTGTGCGTGCTGGAACGAATACGTGTGGACGTACATGGGCGTGGGTGCGTGTGTCTGTGTGGGTGAGTGAATGAATGAATGCATCGAGTGCATTGTGAGGTTCCTGCAGATGTGTGGACGTTGGAAGTGTGCACACATGACCGGGCCCAGGGCCGCCCGCAGAGACTGGGCCCTGACCTTCCCTGTTCTTGTCCCGCACCCAGCATGCCGAGGAATGTTGTGTGGTTTTGGGGCCGTGTGTGAGCCCAGTGCAGAAGGTTTGGGCAGAGCCTCCTGCGTGTGCAAGAAGAGTGCCTGCCCGGCTGTGGTGGCGCCCGTGTGCGGCTCCGACGCCTCCACCTACAGCAACGAGTGCGAGCTGCAGCGGGCGCAGTGCAGCCAGCAGCGGCGCATCCGCCTGCTCAGCCGCGGGCCTTGCGGTGAGTATGGGCTCCGGGCGGGCGCCTGGAGGGCAGAGTGGACGGTTTGGTGACACCCCCTCCCCCGCCCCAGCCACAGGCTCCCGGGACCCCTGCTCCAACGTGACGTGCAGCTTCGGCAGCTCCTGTGTGCGCTCAGCAGATGGGCAGACGGCCACGTGCCTGTGCCCCACCACCTGCCAGGGGCCCCCTGATGGCCCTGTGTGCGGCAGCGACGGCGCCGACTACCCCAGCGAGTGCCAGCTCCTGCGCCGTGCGTGCGCGCGCCAGGAGAACATCTTCAAGAAGTTCGACGGCCCTTGCGGTGAGCCCTGCGCCCGCGCACATAGCATGACGTGTGCGTGCATGGCACGGCCCCTTGACCTCTGCCCTCCTGCCCTCCAGACCCTTGCCAGGGCACCCGGAATGACCTTAGTCGTGTCTGCCGTGTGAACCCACGCACACGGCGCCCTGAGATGCTGCTGCGGCCAGAGAGCTGCCCCGCTCGGCAGGCACCCGTGTGCGGGGACGACGGGGTCACCTACGAGAATGACTGCACGATGGGCCGCGCGGGAGCTGCCCGCGGCCTCCTCCTCCAGAAAGTGCGCTCTGGTCGCTGCCAGCCTCAAGGTGAGTGGCTGCAGGGGCGGGCTCAGGCTTGCCACCCTCTGTGAGCATCCCCACACTCTCCCACACTCCTCACTGGTGCCCACTCACCCCTGCACGCCCCAAGGTGGCCTTTGGGCCTGTCTGACCTCCTTGCTTTGCCCTCCCAGACCAGTGCCCAGAAGTGTGCAGGTTCAATGCTGTGTGCCTGTCCCGCCGGGGCCGTCCCCGCTGTTCCTGTGACCGTGTCGTCTGTGATGGGGCCTACAGACCTGTGTGCGCCCACGACGGGCACACATATGACAGCGACTGCTGGCGGCAGCAGGCAGAGTGTCAGCAGCAGCGCGCCATCCCCGCCAAGCACCAGGGCCCGTGTGGTGAGCACAGTGGGTGGGCCCGTGCTGCGAGCCGGCTGGCCCTGCATGGGTCCCTGTCAGCTGCCATCACACACCATCTCCATCCTGAGTCACGCTCCCCCGGGGTCCTGGGGGAGGCCTGGCAGGGCAGCTGTCTATCAGTGGGTTCTGGGGCAGTGCGTTCTGTTCAGAGGGCGCCTGGGGTACCCAGGGGGCGGGGGCCGAGCCAGGGGTCTCACGCGGGCTCCCGGCGCGTGCATGGGGCCGTCTTACCCTCCAGTCCCTTGGGCCCTGTGGGGGCAAAGTCTCAGTCAGGCTCAGGCTGGGTGGGGGTGGGCAGTGGAGGGTGGGGACGGCATATGCCGTGTGGGCTGGGGCTGCCGTGGCTCCACCAACCCCTACTCCGTGTCCGTCAGTCGGTCTGTCCGTCTTTCTGCTCTCTCTCTCTGCGTCTGTCTTCTTTCCTCTGTCCTTCCTTCCCTCTCGGCTCCGCCTCTTGTGTCTTCCAGCCTGACCTGCTGGCAGGATGAGGTACCGCGCCTGCCGCCAGGAGCCCACAGCCCGAGGTCTGCCCCCCGGCACAGCAGGGGGGGGGGTGACTCGCTGCTGCCTGGCCTTGTGGTTCTCAGAGCAAGTGGACAGACACCTCCTCCCCTTGTGGCCCTGGGTGTGACTGTGGGCTGCAGACTCCTCCCCCGATGGGGAGAGAGTTCCCCCCTACCTGTGTGGGTGTCCCAGGGCTGCTGGTGGTCAGGGGTCAGTGGCCTGGATGGCTGCATAAGCCTGGCCTTCCCTCGATGCACGATTGGGCAGTCAGGAATTTCCTGTGTCTTGGGGATGGCCTCTCCCCGCACTCATGCAGAGGGCTGAGGCTGTTTGGGTCTGTGTCCCTGTCCGCGTCTGTCGTGTGTCTGTCCCTTTCTCTGCTGTGTCCTGAGCATTTCGGCCCTTCTCCCTGTCCACCTTCCCTCTGCTGTCCCCACCCCGGGAGAGAGTCTGCCGCGTGGAGCTGGGGGCTTTGTGTGTAAGTCCAGGGGAGCAGGTGGAGCTCACCGAGTGCCTGTATTCCCTCCAGACCAGCCCCTGTCCCCGTGCCTTGGGGTGCAGTGCCCATTCGGGGCAACGTGTGCTGTGAAGAATGGGGAAGCTGAGTGTGTATGCCAGCAGGCGTGTTCTGGAATCTATGATCCTGTGTGTGGCAGTGATGGTGTCACATATGGCAGCACGTGTGAGCTGGAAGCCACGGCCTGCACGCTTGGACGGGAGATCCGGGTGGCTCGCAGAGGACCCTGTGGTCAGTGGTGGGCAAGTGGGTCTTGCTAGTGAGTAGTGGGTCCTGGTTGCCATGGTGACAGAGCCTCTTCCCCAGACCGCTGCGGGCAGTGCCGCTTTGGAGCTCTGTGTGAGGCTGAGACTGGGCGCTGCGTGTGCCCCTCCGAGTGCGTGGCCTCGGCCCAGCCTGTGTGCGGCTCTGATGGGCACACGTATGCTAGCGAGTGTGAGCTACACGTCCATGCCTGCACACATCAAATCAGCCTCCACGTGGTCTCCCCCGGACACTGCCGTGAGTGGGGCCATGGGGCGGGCGGGCTGGGGTCCTGTGTCTCCCTCTGCTGGTGTCCACTCACCTCTGCCTGGCTTCGCTCTCTACAGAGACCTGCGGAGACACGGTGTGTGCCTTTGGGGCAGTGTGTCGGGCTGGACAGTGTGTGTGTCCCCGGTGTGAGCACCCCCCACCCGGCCCTGTGTGTGGCAGTGATGGTGTCACCTACCACAGTGCCTGTGAGCTCCGAGAGGCTGCCTGCCAGCAGCAGACACAGATCGAGGAGGCCCGGGCAGGGCCCTGTGAGCAGGGTAGGCTCGGGAATGACCGGTGTGCACTGCTGTATGCCAGCCTCAAACAGGACCCCCCGGGTGACCCGGTCCCCTCCCCACAGCAGAGTGTGGCTCTGGAGGCTCTGGCTCCGGAGAGGATGGCGAGTGTGAGCAGGAGCTGTGCCGGCAGCACGGCGGCATCTGGGACGAGGACTCCGAAGATGGGCCCTGCGTCTGTGACTTCAGCTGCCAGAGTGTCCTGCGGAGCCCGGTGAGGCCCGTCCACCTCCCCCGGCTCCGGGCAGGCGGCGGGGCGGTGGCCGTGGTCGCCACATTGACACCATCCTTCCAGGTCTGTGGCTCGAATGGGGTCACCTATGGCACTGAGTGCGAGCTGAAGAAGGCCAGGTGTGAGCTGCAGCAAGAACTGTACGTCACAGCCCAGGGCGCCTGCCGTGGTGAGTGGGCGCACGGGCTCCGTCTGGGGGTGTGTGTGGACCCGCACGTGCTTGTGCACGTGTGCAGTAGCTTTTGTGTTCCTTGTGTGTGAACGTTCAACGGTGTGTGTGCACACAGGTGTGCGGCACGTGAGTATGCCTGTCTTTGTGAGTGTTGCGTGTGTGCTGTGGGGAGTGTGTACGCATGTAAGTGCTTTAAAAGAGCAGTGTTGGCGAGTGTTTGCATTTATGTAGCTGCACCATGTGGCCATAGCTGCTTTTCGGTCAGCGGGTGCCCTGAGCACCTACTGTGCGCCAGGCTGGGCGGTGGTGCAGGGAGGCCGCATGTTAGGGAGGCCCACGCTCTGGACACTTTCTTTTTCAGGGAGACTGCTGGTGATCCAGTAAATATGTGATGTGTACTGTACTTTTACATGTGCATTAGTGCTCATGGGTGTACGTGTGTGGACTTATGCACACGTGCACATGCATGTCTGTGGGTGTGTTTGAACATGTGTGGTTTTGGAGGAACGTGGGCAAATGTGCCTACGTGTGCTTTTTGTATATGTGTATGCCAGTTTATAAAAACACACTAATATAAGCACGTTTGGTTCTGGTTGTACGTATACGTACAGGACCTTTGGGTGTTACGCAAGTTCTTGGTCCCATGTGTCCGGGCGTGTTTTTATAAATGGTGTAGTGTCCTCACCCGTGATCCAATCTGCAGGTACCCAGGTCCTGGTGGGAGTCGGGGTCAGGAGGGCTGAGTGGCAGCCACCAGGGGAGGTTGAGGCGGAGTGGCCAGGCCAAAGGTGGGCATCAGGCAATGCATGACGTCTGAACCCTCTGCCCCCTCCCTGCAGGCCCCACCCTGGCCCCGCTGCCACCTGTCGTCCCCCTGCACTGCACCCAGACCCCCTACGGCTGCTGCCAGGACAACATCACTGCTGCCCAGGGCGTGGGCCTGGCCGGCTGCCCCAGTGAGTATTCATGCCCAGCCCTGACCCATGGCCAGGTGGAGCCCTGTAGCTGCAGTGACCTTATCCTGCCCTGGCCTTGCAGGCTCCTGCCACTGCAACCCACATGGCTCCTACGGCGGCACCTGTGACCCGGCCACAGGACAGTGTTCCTGCCGCCCAGGAGTCGGGGGCCTCAAGTGTGATCGCTGTGAGCCCGGCTTCTGGAACTTCCGTGGCATTGTCACCGATGGCCGGAGCGGCTGCACTCGTGAGTGACAGGGGCAGTGGTCGGTCCCCAGGTGGGCACTGCCACCTGCCCACCGTGTCGCGACGCTCCTCGTCTTCCCTGCTCAGACCCTGGCCCAGGCCACACCGTGCAGGAGCTGGGCTGGGCTCTGGAGGCAGGGGGGAAACCAGGCTCAGGCCTCAGCCCCCCCCCCCCCACCCCTCAGCCTGCAGCTGTGCCCCCCGAGGCGCTGTGCGGGACGACTGCGAGCAGATGACGGGGCTGTGCTCGTGTAAGCCTGGGGCGGCCGGGCCCAAGTGCGGGCAGTGTCCAGACGGCCGCCCGCTGGGCCCCGCTGGCTGCGCAACAGGTGAGGGCCAGGCCTGGCACTGACCTTGGCTCCCTGGGCTGGGGGTGGGGCCGTCAGAGGCGCCAGGCCTCCTGAGCCAGCAGCGCCTCCCGTGTCTGCCCCAGACTCCTTGGCTCCTGAGACCTGTGCTGAGATGCACTGTGAGTTTGGGGCATCCTGTGTGGAGGAAGCTGGCTCCGCTCACTGCGTGTGCCCAACACCCACCTGTCCAGGGGCCAGTGCCACCAAGGTGAGGGGGGTGCATGTGGGGGGTGGTAGGAGAGGTGAGGGGCCTTCCCCAAGCATCCTTGTCCTGTGCCTCAGGTCTGTGGGTCGGATGGAGTCACCTACGGCAACGAGTGCCAGCTGAGGACCATCGCCTGCCGCCAGGGCTTGGACATCTCTATCCAGAGCCTTGGCCCGTGCCAGGGTGAGGCCCAACTCACCGCCCCAGAACTGACCAAGAAGGCCTGACCCTGGGCTGACCACCTGACCTGGCCCTCCACTCAGACTCTCTTCTTCTTGCAGAGGCTGTTGCTTCTGGTGCCCGCCCAACATCTGCACCCGTGGCCACCTCGGGGCTCAACGCGAGCAGGGCACTGCCATCCCCGCCCAGCACCCTCCCCCTGGCTCCCAGCAGCACCCCTCACAGCCGGCCCACTCCTCGACCCTCACCAGGACCTTGGACCACTGCCCACATCCCCAGAATAACCACAAGGCCTGTGCTGACCATGCCCCCCACAGCCCCTGCCACAGCAGCCAATCTTGCCACATCTGCCTTTGGCGAATCTGGCAGTGCTGATGGGAGTGGCGATGAGGAACTGAGCGGTGACCTGGAAGCCAGTGGGACGGGCTCAGGGGGTGAGCACGGGCCCAGGGGTGCGGGGGCCGGGGGCCAGGAGGCTACCCCCGGAGCTAGGCTTAGACTGTACCTCCCCAGGACTCGAGCCCCCTGAAGGTGGCAGTGCTGTGACCCCTGGGCCACCCCTGGAGAGGGCCTCTTGCTACAACTCGCCTTTGGGCTGCTGCTCGGATGGCAGGACGCCCTCGCTGGACACAGAAGGTTCCAACTGTCCCGGTGAGTGGGTAGCCAGGGGCTGGGGTGGAGCATAAACGGTGGCCTGGACTCGGCCAGGAATGCTGTCTCCTCGCCCAGACAGAAGGCCTGTCCAGCAGGTGGGCACTCAGGGCTTACAGTCTTCTGATCTTGGCACACTCATGTGCGTGGTCTCGGGGATTCAGTGTAGGCACACATCTGTGTGGTCTTGGCCCTCACATACATGTGGGTGCCCAGGACCCTGTGGCTAACTTGTCTTTCCTATTGCAAGCCGGCCTGGGGCACTGCTCCAAGAAGTCTGCCTGGTAACTGATGCCAGCCCTGCCCCGGGTCCCCACTAACCTCATGATCATCTGACTAACCACCACCTGCCCTGCACCCCATGTGGCTTGCTGCTGGGGCCTGTGCCCATGGCCGGCTCAGAAGCCAGGCAGGTGCCAGGCAGGGCCTCACTGCCCCCTCCTCCACAGCCACCAAGGCGTTCCAGGGTGTGCTGGAGCTTGAGGGGGTTGAGGGGCAAGAGCTGTTCTACACACCGGAGATGGCCGACCCCAAGTCAGAGCTTTTTGGGGAGACCGCTAGAAGCATCGAGAGCGCGGTATGTGTGGGGCCCACAGGGCAGGGCTGCCCTTCCTTCCCGCGACAGACCCAGAGAAGTGCTGCGGTGGGAGGGCCCAACAGCCTGGCCTGGGCAGCTCCCCAGAGCCTCCCCCGCTCCTCACCCACAGCTGGACGACCTCTTTCGGAACTCAGACGTTAAGAGGGATTTCCGAAGCGTCCGCCTGCGGGACCTGGGGCCCGGCAGCTCAGTCCGAGCCATTGTGGAAGTGCACTTCGACCCTGGTGAGTCCCCTCCCCCGGGCCCTCCTAGGAGGCGATAGGGTTGCTGTGTGGGGCCCCGCTGTACTCAGCGTCCCCTCCTTTCCAGCCACCACCTTCAGGGCATCTGATGTGGGCCAGGCCCTGCTCCGGCAGATACAGGCGTCCAGGCGCCGGTCGCTGGGGGTGAGGCGGCCCCTGCAGGAGCATGTGCGCTTCATGGATTTTGGTAAGTGCCCAGTCTGGCCAAGTGCTGAGGCTCGCCTGTCCCGGCCCCTGCCACCCCTAGGGGCCTTGCCCCTGCTGGCCCTCCCCGTGCTCTGCTTTCCGGGTGTCCTGACAGTCTCCCTAACCCTCAGACTGGTTTCCTGCGTTCTTCACGGGAGCCACCACGGGAGCCACGCCTGCTGCAGCGACAACCAGGGCCCCCACTGTGGCCCACCTGCCTTCTGCTGTGACCCAGCAGGCCCTCTACCCTAGCCACATAAGCCAGCCTGTTGGCAGGACCACAGCCCTGCCCACGACACGCCAGCTCCCCACCACTGCCCCCCATCATGTGCCTGGACGCTGGCCCTTGCCCCCAGGCACCCAGCAGCCACCAAGACCCTGCGACTCTCAGCCCTGCCTCCATGGAGGGACCTGTCAGGACCAGGACTCAGGGGGAAGCTTCACTTGTAGCTGCCCAGTGGGCAGGGGGGGAGCCACCTGCGAGAAGGGTAAGGGTCGTTCATGCTGGAGAGAGGCAAGGAGGCGAGTGGGGGCAAGCGTTGGGGCTGGACCAAGCCGCCATCAGGAGTTGGGGGTTAGGCAGCCCTGACCTGGGGACAGGGCTGGGGGTTTCCGGTTGGAGGACCACACGGGGAGGGGCCAGGGTCCTCTGCATCCTGCAGCTGGTCCCTCCCTGTCTCCCCACAGCACTACAGCCCTCCGTGCCAGCCTTCAGGGGCCACTCCTTCCTGGCCTTCCCCACTCTCCGTGCCTACCACACACTGCGCCTGGCACTCGAATTCCGGACTCAGGAGCCGCAGGGGCTGCTGCTCTATAATGGTAACGCCCGGGGCAAGGACTTCTTGTCGCTGACACTGCTCGGGGGCCGAGTGCAGCTCAGGTGAGCAGGCGGACTGCTGGGGCCACGTCGGGGGCGGGTGAGGATCGGGGCCAGAGGTGGGGGTAGTCAGGAATGGAGGTAAGGTGGCTCAGGGTTAGGGCAGGAGGCTGAGGCTCAGTAGTGGACCTGGCTCCCTTTCACTGTTCCGACCGCCTGCCCCCACCCCCCAGGTTTGACACAGGCTCGGGGCCTGCGGTACTGACCAGCTCAGTGCCTGTGGAACCTGGTCGCTGGCACCGCTTGGAGCTGTCTCGGCACTGGCGCCGGGGCTCCCTCTCAGTGGACGGTGAGACCCCTGTCGTGGGCCACAGCCCCAGTGGTACAGATGGTCTCAACCTGGACACAGACCTCTTTGTGGGTGGCATCCCACCGGACCAGGCTTCTGTGTGAGTATCAAGGAGCCTGGAGCCCTGACCTTGGTCCTGACCCTTGACTCTTGTGGGTAGAAGGGCTGGGGCTGGGGCTGGGGCTGGGGCTGGGGAATAGCCCTGATCCTGGCTGACTGCAGGGCGGTGGGGGGGTGCAGTGTCACAGCTGGGTTTGAGAGAGGATGCCTTTGGTCTCTGGCCTCTGACACGTGACTCTCATCCTGGCGGCAGGGTGCTCGAAAGGACCTCTGTCAGTGTTGGCCTCAGGGGCTGCATCCGCTTGCTGGACATCAACAATCAGCGGCTGGATCTCAGTAGCTGGCAGGGCACAGCAACCCGCAGCTCGGGTGTGGGTGAGTGTAGGACGGACACCATGCCTGCCCGCCCCCCGCCTCGGCCGGGCCCCGAGCCAGGTGCTGGAGGCTGGCATGTCCCACTGTCAGTGCCCACCTGGCGGCTTCGGTGAGGGTGGATCCTGGGCTGAGCAGGCCAGCTGCCGGTGCAGGGGGCACACCTGTGTGTCTGTGGGCAAGGGCTTGAGTCTCTTGGGACCCCTTCCCGTCTCCTTTCAGGACCAACCTGTAGTGATGGCGAGAACCCCTGTGAGCCGAATCCTTGCCACGGGGCAGCCCCCTGCCACGTGCTGCCTGAGGGCAAGGCCAAGTGCGAATGCCCCCAGGGACGAGGGGGCACTCTCTGTCAGACAGGTGGGAGCACTGGGCTGTCGGGACTGGGAGGAGAGTGGGGAGGTGGGGTCTTAGATTAAGCATTAGGGTGTGGGTTCTGTTTGGAGTTAGGATTGGAGGTCGGGCTAGTGCTAGGGCTTGAGTTAGGCCTGTGGCACAGAGATCAGTGGGGTTACATGGAGCCCCAGGGGTCAGGGCCTAAACCTCTGAGTAACTGCCCTCTTGTCTCCCACAGTCTCCAAGCAGGATTATCCCCGGCCCTTCCTGGCTGACTTCAGCGGCTTCTCCTACCTGGAGCTAGAGGGCCTGCATACCTTTGTGCGAGATCTAGGGTCAGTAGGACAGAAAGAAGCATCCCCCAACCCTGTCCGGTCATTGAGACACTCCCACCTGACCCCATGTGCCCCCAGGGAGAAGATGGCGCTGGAGGTGGTGTTCCTGGCCCGCGGCCCCAGCGGCTTGCTCCTCTACAACGGGCAGAAGACAGACGGCAAGGGGGACTTTGTGTCGCTGGCACTGCATGATCGGTTCCTGGAGTTCCGCTATGACCTGGGCAAGGGGGCAGCGGTCATCAGGTGCACCCTCTCGGGTGGGCATGGGGGTGAGGCTGGGGACACTCGTCAGTGTCACTCAGGCTCCTGAGGGGGCGGGCTGGCAGGACCCAGAGCCCGCTCATGGTACCCCTCCTCACCAGGAGCAAGGAGCCAGTGGCCCTGGACACCTGGACCAGGGTGTCACTGGAGCGCAATGGCCGCAAGGGCGCCATGCGTGTCAGTGATGGGCCCCGAGTGCTGGGGGAGTCCCCGGTGAGTGTCCCCGGGGCCGTGGGCCTCCCACCACCAGTGCCCCTGCCTCCTTCCTCCTCCTCCTCCTCCTCCTGGGAGGCATGGCAGCCCCCACCCCACAGCTGGCTCTCACTGAACTGTTTTCTCTCCTGTCCGTCCTGTGCCTCTGTCTTCTTTCTGCCCCTACTGCTCTCTGGCCCTTGCTCTGCAACCCCCACCCTGCTCTTCGGACACCAGAAGTCCCGCAAGGTACTGGTCTCTGCTCTCAGCCTGCTCATTCACCTTCTAGCGTAGCCCCGACCCCCACTAAGTCCCCACGTCGTCCATGTTTGTGTGGCTAACTGCCTCCCAGGTGGGCTGCAGGTGTGGGGGTAGATCGCTGCAAGCCAGCAGGGCTGCTCACCGGGGGCTTAGTGTCCTTGTCCCTGCCCGGTGGGCGGGCTCCTCAGCTGCCTCACCCAGCACCTCCCCTCAGGTGCCACACACAGTCCTCAACCTGAAGGAGCCACTTTACGTCGGAGGGGCTCCTGACTTCAGCAAGCTGGCCCGGGCAGCTGCGGTGTCCTCCGGCTTCGACGGCGTCATCCAGCTGGTACGTGGGGCAGGGTGGGGCCCAGCCAGGGGCTCTCTGCAGTGGTAGGGGTGGTGGCGCCATGCGGAAGGGGTTGCCTGTGTCCTAGGGTGGGGGCTGCCACGGCAGGGAGAGCGCCAGAGGGTCTCTACCTCTTGTCTCCCCAGGTCTCCCTGAAAGGTCACCAGCTACTGACCCAGGAGCACGTGGTGCGGGCGGTGGACGTCTCGTCTTTTGCACACCACCCGTGTACCCAGGCCTCGGGCCACCCCTGCCTCCACGGGGCCTCCTGCCTCCCTCGGGAGGCCTCCTATGAGTGCCTGTGCCCCGGGGGCTTCTCGGGGCTTCACTGCGAGAAGGGTGAGCCCGGCTCGGCACGTGGCTGAGGCTGGAGGGGTGGAGCCCCGCCCGAGGTGACCCTCCCCCCAACTGTCTCTCAGGGCTGATGGAAAAGTCGGCAGGAGATCTGGACGCCCTGGCCTTTGACGGACAAACCTACGTCGAATACCTCAATGCCGTGACCGAGAGGTAACGTGCTGCCCGGGAGCTGGGCACCCCCTCCGCCCTCCGTGGTGTGTCTGGTCCTGTCTATGCGTGCTGTGCTGGGAAGGACACCCAGGCCCTCCACGCCCACCCTCAGCATCGTGGCCAGGAGGGGAAGGCCCAGCGGCCGCCCAGCTCGGCCGCCTGCCTCCTCCCCCTCCCTCCTTCTCTCTCACCACCTCTGTCTCTTTGTTTCCAAGCGAGCTGACCAATGAGATCCCAGCGTAAGTAGCACCTTGGCGCTCACACTCACCTTCACTCTCATCCATTTTCAGCGCCTCATCCAGTGGTAGCATGTCCCCCACCGAGGGCAAAGGTGGAATTTTCCATCCCTGGTGGAGGAGAGTGGGGCGGGGGGCGGTTTGGGCCGTGGAAGGCTCCGCTTCCTAGCCTGGAAGTGGGAAGTCACCCATTGCCGGGACATGCGCTGAAGCCGTCGCCACGTCCCCCCCCCCCCCCCCCCCCCCCCCCCCCCCCCCCCCCCCCCCCCCCCCCCCCCCCCCCCCGCAGCCACTGCCCTTGACACAGGCACCAGCAGCGTGTGCACGCGCGTGTGCATGCATCAGAGAACATGCGTGTCTGAGCATGTGGATGCACACGAGCCCGTGTGTGCGCATCACATGCACACGTGTTTGGACACCCAAGGGCCTCTCCCAGGCAGGCGAGCCCTGTGTCATTCCACGCCACGCCACGCCTCATCTGTTGATCTCCGCACGTGGCCTGGGTCCTGCCCACCAGCCCCGCGCACACACACACACACGTCTTCGCTCCGGCTCTGTGGTGGGAAGGGCCAGTTCCCCGGGGTGCTGTGAATTTCCGTGGGTGCTTGCTTTCTCACTCTTCATTGCTGGAAAGGGGACGGGGGAGGGGCTTCCAGGTCTGCCCCACCCCCCACCCCCCGACCCTGCACTACGGCCTGTCTGTCCCCTGCTCACCTGCTTCCCCTCTCCTCTGGCTTCTAAGTCCTGAAGCTCTGGATTCCGGGGCCCTTCCCAGGTGAGCAGGACATCCCAACCCCTGCTGTCCGTCTGCTTGTGTGTCTGCCCGTCCAGCCCCACCTCCTACCATCCATCTCTTGGCCTGTCTGTCCCGTGTGGCTGTCCACACGCCTGCCCGTCCAGTCTCCCCGGGTCTCATCACAGCTGCTGTCATGGCCCTTGCCCTCCTACCTCCCCCACCCCCTCGCAGGAGGCCCTCCTGGAGGCGCTGACCAGCCTTCTGCCCCACAGCGAGAAGGCCGTGCGGAGCAACCACTTTGAGCTGAGCCTGCGCACAGAGGCCACGCAGGGGCTGGTGCTGTGGAGCGGCAAGGCCACAGAGCGGGCCGACTACGTCGCGCTGGCCATTGTGGATGGGCGCCTGCAGCTGACCTATGACCTGGGCTCCCAGCCCGTGGTGCTGCGTTCCACCGTGCCGGTCAACACCAACCGCTGGTTGCGGGTCCGGGCACACAGGTCAGCGAGAAGCCCAGGGCGGGCCAAGAATAGCTGCGGGCGGTGCCCAGGCGCTTGTAGCTAGGGCACAGGTTTGGGGGGGGGCAGGGCTCACTGCCTCACCCGAGGTCCTCACTGGCAATGGGGGAGGGATAAGAGCCCACGGGAGAAGCAGTTATGGCCAGTCAGGGCCTCCCTGATCTGAAAAGGCAGTCCGAGCTCTGCCCAGACGCTGTTTGGAGACTTGACATTCGGTCTGAGCCTGGCCATCCCTTCTAGCAAAGTTCAACCCACATGAGGCTCCCCGACTCTAGCCACAAGATGCCCTCCTTGGGATCAGTGCCACCCCATTCTGGTCCCCAGGGGTGATGGCAGTAGGCCCTTCTGGTGAGAGGGATATGGGGCTCAGAATCTAGGGGTGGCAAGGTGTGTCCCCGAAACCACCTGATGGCCTCACCCCACGACACCCCCAGGGAACAAAGAGAAGGATCCCTCCAGGTGGGCAACGAGGCCCCTGTGACTGGCTCTTCCCCGCTGGGTGCCACGCAGCTAGACACAGATGGAGCCCTATGGCTGGGTGAGTATTTGGGGGAGGCCAGGGGAGGAGTACCCAGGGGTCTCAGAATCTGAGGGAAGACCTCATCCCTCGGGGCTGGCAACTGAGAGTGCCACCTGAGTCACCAGGACAGCAGACCAGCTGGCTGGGACAGTCCTGTCCCCTCCTGTCTTAGGCCCTGGGAAATTACGGGGCCAGGAGGCTGGAGAAATGGTCCAGCCTCCTGGCCACGTGGTCCCCCCCAGGGCACTGACAGGCCTCAGGTAGCTCACCTGGCCTTTAGTACCTATGGGTCTGTCTGCTGGCCAGTGTCCCAGATTGCCCATCCGTGAGTCACAACCAGGTGGCCTTTCTTCTGTCTTCCTGCAGGTGGCCTGGAAAAGCTGCCCATGGGCCAGGCCTTGCCCAAGGCCTACGGCACAGGCTTTGTGGGCTGCCTACGGGACGTAGTGGTGGGTCAGCGCCCACTGCACCTGCTGGAGGACGCCGTCACCAAGCCGGAGCTTCGGCCCTGTGCCGCCCCGTGAGACACACACCACGGCCCACCACCCACCCTGCCATCATTATTTTCTATTTTTTGTAAACTCATTGCTTTTTTTGATATGGTTTTCTTGCCTGTATGTTGGCCGGAGGGACTGCTGGACCGGCCTCCCTACCATCCAGAGCGACCAGCTACAAAGGCAAACTCCGTGTCCAGGGACCTGCGGGGGGAGATGGTGCAGGCAGCATGGAGGCCTTGACCCCAGCCGCAGTCTCAGGACACGCCTCTCCACCTGGGGCCCCGTGTCCCGGCCCCTCGTGCTGTCCTCCTGTGCCGGGCCTGTGTCCCCAGAGCAGAAAGGGGCTTGAGAGGGCCCTTCCAAGGGGTCTTTCTAGGTTCCCACTTGAGCTGCTCATGCCCCCGGCATGTGCTGCAGGCTGGGCCCAGCCTCGAGCGCGCTGGCCCCTCCCAGGCCTCCTGTACCAATACTGTGACTTGGAAGCACTGTTACTGTTGGGGCTATTGGGCCCTTCCTCCCAGCCACCTCCCCCAGTCCCAGAGTGCTGGAAAGCAGAGGCCAGCCAAGGCTGGTCAGGGCACCTTGACACTTAGTTGGCCCTGCCTGTCCATCCAGCCACCCTGGACATAGCTGTGTCCCCTCCCTGATACCTCAGGTCCCATGAGGAGTCCTGAGAGGGAGCAGGGCTGCTGTGTGATGTGCTTGGTGCCCACTGCCCGCCTGTCTGGGCAGCGGGCATCCCCCTCTCAAGGATGGGTGTTCGCGTTGACCACCAACCTTTATGCATTGATTTTATTCAACACCTGAGGTGATGGGCCATCGTTCTTCCTGTCCTGGCCCAAGGGCCCACACAGCAAACTCCCTCTCTGCTTCTGGTGTGAGGGGTAGTTGTCATTGTCCAAGAATGACCAGGGAGCAGCTGAGTATCTGACCAAGGCCAAGGGGTGGGTGTAGAGGCAGCAGAAAAAAACGGCAACGTTATGCCGCCTCCCACCTGTAACCCGCCTTGGGGGTGGCAGCCCCAACATCCCCACAGCTGGGTCTGTGTCATGTTACTAACTCCAGTCTGTGTCAATGTCTGTGTCAATCACCGTGAATTAAAGTCTGAACACTTTAAAAGAAGTGCTGGATCTGTCCACACCAGGCACCACGCCGGAGCGCTCCCGGCCCAGGGGTCACCCGCCTGGCTGGCTCCTCATTCAGCTTCGTGGTGCGGCACAGGCTCCAGGCTCTCTCAGGAGGCTCTGGGTGAAGGGGAGGCCCCGCACCGGGCGGCAGGGCTGGTTTTCGCAGAATGCGTGGTTATGATGGGGCGGGGGCCCCGGGAGGCCAGCCTTGGACGTGACACCTTGCGGGCAGCAGCCCCGTGTGTGTGCGCGCGTGTGTGTGCGCGTGTGTGTGTGCGCGCACGTGCATATTTACACATGTCATCTACACGTGCATATCTGTGAGCACAGGCTGGGAAGGAGGGCTGTGAGGAGAGGCGCCCTCTTTGCCGTGGGCATTCACATTTTCATCCATTATTCCTTCACTTTTTTGTTCAGGAGATGTGTGTGGAGGGAATACCATGTGCCCATCACCTGGCAGGTCCTGGGGGCAGGGGGAGGCAGCCCCAAACCCCCAGTGCGAGGGAGGGATAAGTAGGTAAGACGCAGGAAAGGAGGGTGGGACCAGCCTGGGGCTCCATGGAAGGTCCTAGAGACCTGGGTGCTCAGACCCAGGCCTGAGGGCGAGCAAGCTGGTGGAGCAAGGGTGTGAAGGCCTGAGGCAGGGCCGGAGACACCTGTACAGCAGTGCAAGCGCCCCGCAGCAGAAAGAGAAAGTGCAGGGCCAGCCTTAGCTGGAGGCCTCACACATGGGACAGAGAGGGTGACAGGCGAGCTGGTAGGAGCAGGAAAAGATGGGTGGGACGGATCCTGGGAGCCTGGCGTGGCTGGGGCTCTGTCGGAAGAGCTGCAGGAAGCTCCTGGTGGGAGGGGGGTGCGAGGGGTTGAGCCAGAGTTGCTCAGACTTCGTGAGAAGGGTTCCTGCTGTGTGGACAGCATGCTGGGGCCCAAGTACTAATAAAGAGAAGAGGGGTGGGTGCCTGGGTAGCTCAGCTGGTTGAGTATCTGACTCTTTTTAACTTTTTTCTTGAGAGAGAGCAGGGGAGGAGCAGGGAGAGGGAGACAGAGAATCTCAAGCAGGCTCCACACTGTCGTCATGGGGCCCAACAAGGGGCTCCAACTCACCAACCCTGAGATCATGACCTGAGCCTTAACCAAAAGTTGGACACTTGACCAAATGAGCCAGGCAGGTGCCCCAAAGCGTCTGACTCTTGATTTGAGCTCAGGTCATGATCCCAGGGTCATGGGATTGAGTCCCACATTGGGCTCTGTGCTGACAGCATGGAGCCTGCTTGAGATTCTTTCTCTCTTCCTCTGTCCTTCCCCCACATGTACACACGTGCTCGCTTGTGTGTGCGTGCGCTTGCTCTCTCTCTCAAAAAGAGAAGAGAGGGATTTTGGAGCAGGGTGGATAGGCCTGTGCTGTGCTAGGCAGGAGGTGGGGGGTAGGGGACACTTATGAAGGCCCTGGAGCACCTGGGTGGGCAGCACCCCGATTCCTGTGGGGGGCTGGGCTTGAGGTGCTGAGAGCCTCCTGAATGGAGCCCAGGAAGCCGTGGAGTAGCAGGTGGAAGGGATGCTGAGCTGAAGTCTAGCACATAAGGGAGCAGGTGAGCTGCTCCGGGAGTCAAATGAGGGGAGAAGAGGACTTCACACCAGGAGGTCAAGGAGAAGGTGGGCCAGTGAGGCCAGGAAGACCAAGAGAGTCTGGGAGTTGATGCTTCCAGAAGGAGGGGCTTTCGGGGTAACTGCCGCTGAGCGTCAGGACCCTCCAGGGGCTAGGTGAGGTGACCCGGATGAGCAGAAGAGGAAGCACCACAAGTCAGCGGACCTGCTCCCCGCGGTGGTGGGCGGGGTCTAGGATCAGGGGTTAGAAGCTGCAGAAGGTTCCACGCCTTGGTGTGCCACTGCTGGAAAGGTGGTAGAGGGAGATGAACAGGAGAAGACGCCAAAGTTCCAAACGAGGGAATCTCAAGGTAGAGAGCCCAGATGAATTAGCGTGATGCTCCCCAGCGACAAGCTCCTGAGAGGTGGTTTGGCCAGTGGGAGGCAAGAAATGAGCAGATACGGGGCATCTGTAGCAGAAGCAAAGGCCCTGAGGTGAAGGCGGTGTCAGCATCACTTAGAAAGTCAGGAGACTGTCTAGTGCCGGTGGCAGAGGTAGGGGGGAAGGGAGGAGGGGTTGGAGGGAAGATCTGGTTATCACACTGGATCCAGGTACCCATCCTCTCACATCAACCCCTCAGGGGCCTCCTCCTCTAGCTCCGAGCCCCCCCCCCCGACCGCCCACCTCCCCGTGAGGGAAGCACAGCCCCTCACCCTTCCATTGGGGAAGGCGGGAAAGGTCTGCGGGTTCTGGGACACGCGGGTGCTGTGACTGATCCGCCATTTATCAAGTTTATGCGCCGCTGAGCGTAGGCGGCTGGCCAGGCTGGGGACCACTCGGACCCCGACCACCCGGCTCCCTCGCCCTCCGAACCCAGGACTCCCGCGTGACTCCCCTGGTTCTGAAGTTTGGCGCCCTCCAAAACTTGCTTTAATCCCAACTCCCACGCTCCGAGAGACGTGTGGGTGCGGTGCCTTTAAGGAAGCTCAGGGACCCGGCTCCGCGTGGGCGGGGCTCCACGTGGGCGGGGCTCCAGGGGGCGGGGCCTTCTTGAAGCGGCCCGAGGGCGCGGCCGTCTAGACCCGCTAAGCGCCCAGCGCGGAGCAGACATGACCTCGCGCAGGTGAGCTGGGGCCGCTAGGTGGCTTGACGCCGCGACCCCTGGAGATGTGCTTCGGGTCCGACGGCACCGACGGGTAGTGGAGACATGCCCCCAGGCCTGACCTCCTGGTGCAGATATCTCTCCACAGCCCGGGCCTGACGCCTGGGTCCCAGGCCCTTGAGGCTGGGCCTCACCCCGGGCAAACGAAGGGACTCTATTTAATGGGAGGGGAGGGGCTCGGCCCAGGTGGAGGTCAGAGGTACCTAACCCTAGGGAACAGAGCATGGCCTGCAGGTGGTGGGTAACAGTGGCTGCCGCCTGGAATGGGCAGCAGGTGTAGACTCTGCCCATTCCAGGCTCCTTTTTGGCCACCGGAGACGTTTTCTGCCAGGTGGGGGCCACCTCTTCCCTAGGCCTGAAACCCAGGGCAGTAGCATGGAGGGTCCTGCAGGGTCTAGTTTCCTGGCTCTAGGCTTGGTCCCTTGACCCTGCCTGACTGTAAGGACCAGCTCTCCCTGGACAGGCTCGTCTTTGGCTCTCGACCCTCCTGGGGCCAGGTTTAGGCGGCAGGCCCTAGAAGGGATTCCAGAGCCTAAGCAGCTTCCTGCCTCCACGGAGAGGGAAAATGGGAAGTGTGACAGGAACTGGGCACTTCCTGCCCTTTCTGCTGGATCCCTGCTCTCTGGATGTGTGTACACACACATGTGAGCTCACACGCTAGCGTGCATGTGGATGTCAGCGGGCGGGGGGGGTCATACAGGTGTAAGACACGTATCACTAGGGGCTGGGTGAGGCCAGAGGTCACAGGAGGGGTCATGCTAGGGCCCTAACTGACTCCCTAGATCAAGGTCTGGTCTTCAGGGTCCCCAGGGCCTGCGCGAGACCCTTAGCGCAAGGCAGAGACCACTGCCTCCCTCCATCTCCCACCAGCAGCGCCTCGGTGATGAGGGTCCCGGGGTCCCTATGAGGGATGTGGTGAGGAAGCAGCCAGGCACAGTGGCCTCCATCAAGGTCATAGGTCTTTGGCTCAGGAGTAGTGGAAATCGGTTGGATCTCAAGAACTTGTCGGCTCCAAAGCTTTGTGATAACAGCCCAAACTCAGGGAGAAGGAGGTTCTGAGTCTGGTTGGAACGACTTCTCATACTCACCTCAGCCCCACTTTTCATTGTCCCCAGGCAAGTTCTGGTGCTCAGAGAAGGCCATGTCCATGTCACATGCATGTGACCTTACTCCAGCCTGGGAAAGCCCCGAGTAGGGCTCTGCCCGCCCTGGCCAACCCCTCTCTGCCCCACCCTGTGACGACCATCTGGATTGTCATTCCTCTGGCCCCTGGGCCCCTGCCCACACCCTTGTCAGGCCTGGGCAGGTCTGACTAAATCCCAAGTAAAATCTATCCCCCTCCACCCAACTCCACCTCATGTCTTCTTCCCATCGCCCTCTGGCATGTGGGTCAATGGGCACCTCCACCAGCTCTGCTCACTCAGGGGCCTCTGGCACCACAGGGCATGGCTGGGTGCAGGTGCACTGGTCCTGGTGCCTGGGAGGGGGCTGGATCCCGTGGTGAGTGCTGGGCCTGCTACACCCCCTCGGGTTGACCCTCTGTGCCAGGAGTTGGAGAGGAAGGTGCGTCTCTGGTTAATTTAGTTCTGTGTAGACAGGGTGGGCCTTGGTTAGTTTCCTCTTGGACCAGAAGGGTCAGGGTCTGAGGACTGGGAGCTGGTAGCAGGGAGATAGAGGAGGAGGCTGCCTGCTCTCTGGGGTCCTGAGGCCTGGAATTCTAACCCAAAATCCTTCTCCACTGGCCTGTGTGTCCCCCACCGTCACAAGTGTCTGCCCTGAAGGCATGTCCAGCCCTGTGTCACATGTGTAGGTGTGCTGACAGGCCGTTCGTGTGTCTTCCAGCGTTCCAAGGTTCAGGCTTATCCATTAGGTGATATGGGCTGTCCCTGGGCTCCAGAGCACTGACTGGGTTTGGCTGAGCCTTGAGAAGCCCAAGCCATTAGACCTATCGGAAGCCCAGTATGCCTTGCTCACCCTCCTGCCCCCCTTCCCTGGGCCTGCAAGGACATGTCACCAGGACAGAGCTGAGTCACTGACCCATCACAGAGCAGGGAGCCCTTTGGCACAGAGGTGACCCTGGGCCCTGGCGCAGAGAGGGTATGGGAATCGGAGACGGGGACCTGTAGCCTCCGTCTCTCCTCCTGCCCCCTCAGTCAGGCGCGGCGAGCTCTGCCTCAAGGCTTGGTTGGGGGGATGTGAGGCCCTGCATCAGCCTGGCATTCTGGAGGGTGGTGGCAAGAGTGGCTGCCACCTCTCAGGATGCGCCCCCCCCCTCCCCCCGCCCCCGGAGATTTCCACCTGATAGACCTCATGGCAGTTTGTGGGGAGGAGAGGGTGGTGGAAAGTATGATTGAGGGCCCCTTCACCCCTCTCTGTGGCTTAGATTCTGGGCCTCCACCCCCACCCCTGTCCCCACACTCTGGGCACTGCCCATCTTGGACTGGGGTCTGAGGCTTCTGTGGCAGGGGGAGGGGGCAGCTGGGCACAGGATGTGGTTCAGCAGAGTAGGTGGCCCTGGGTGGAGGGGTGGTTGGAAGCTTTCTTCTGGGTTCCAGTCCCCAGCCCCCCTGGCCACAGTGTTTCCTCATCGGTCCAGGGACAGCACAAAGCCATTGCCCTTTTCCTGGTGGCCTCACCTCCTCTCCTGTGATGGGTTCTGGAGGTCACCATGAGACTCTCCTCTTCCAGGAAGCCTTCCCTGACAGCCTCACCTGCTGAACCACGGGACAAAAAATGCCCCCGGGTCTGGCTCCCCTATGAATACATGTCGGGGAGAGCTCGAAACACTAGGCTCAGAATGTGCCCAGGAAGTGCCCAGATGGCGGTGTGCCCCATCCCCCGGCGAGAGTGCAAACAGGAGTGTTGCTCAGGCTGGGGGGCCCCAGGCGGCTCCCCCTCTCTGAAGCAACATGTGGACCCTGGGGAGCCATCGAGGTCAGAACTGAGCCTGCCCTCCATGAAGACAAGGGTGACACAGAAGTGTGGGTGTGGGCTGGTGACACGTGTCCTGTGTAGAAGGTAAGGGCAGCAGTGGGGCTGCCGTAAAATGCAGAGAATGTGAGCCATGCCCAGCAAGGGTGGTTGGTTCTGGGTGCTTTTGGAAGTGGGTGAGAAGGCACTAGGAAGGAGAGCACAGAGGGGCCACAGGCTGACACCTGCGCTGAGAGGAGTGGTAGTCCCTCTGCTGAGTGAGGGCTGTGTCAGAGAACCGGGGCTTGTGCGCAGGCCGGGAGTTTTAAGTTTTGCAAATGTTAAGATAGAAATGTTGTTACCCTTCCAAATAGGAGAGGAGTGTCTATGAGCCCAGGTGGGACTGGAGGTGTAGACGGCACACAGATGTGTAGACGTGGGGAGCTCTGTCGTTGACAGGTCAGAAAGAGGAGGGCCCAGCAAAGGGTCCTGGCCAGGTAAGGCAGAAAACCAAGGGGGAGCGGAGAACATGATTCTAGAAGGAGGCACGGCGCCTGTGTCAGTCAAATGCTGCGGAGGACAGAGACCTGGCCGCGGGTCCCTGAGCCCGAGGGCACCCTGAGAGCTGAGGTGTCAGTAGGGCTGGAGGGCGGAGGGAAACGGGTCTGTGCGGACTCAGGCAAGGACGGGCAGTGGAGCGCCCCGGCCAGGCCTCGGGCGCAGCAGAAGTGCTTCCTACCGCCCGGTCGTGGGCTCCGTGGCCACCTGGTCACCCGGTCAGTCGCGGGCTCAGCAGTAAAATGTGGCTGAGGAGCCAGGTCTTGATTTCGTTCATTTACATTCATTTTCATTCATTTACATTTAATTCATGACATTTAATTCATTCCTTTTAATTCATTTACATCACATTTCACACACATTTCAGGACAGGCACTGAAGGCCCGAGTGAAAGGAGGCTGATGGAGGAGGAGGGCCTGGAGGGGGAAGGGTCGGGTGGCTCAAGTGCAGTCATTAGTACCCAGGTACCGTTTCCACCCTGCGACACGGCGGTGCACAGAGCAGTTTCTGGAGCTTAACTCCTTAAGTGGGAGACAGATGGTAACCCAATAAATATGTCATATATGTCAAAGAGGTGACAAATACTATGAAGAAAAATTAAGCAAAATAAGGCATAAAGAATGAGAAATGAGAAGCATCTCTCAGCCATATGAATGTGGGCCAAGGGAGCAGAGAACAGCTGTACAAAGGCCCTGTGGTGAATAACCTCATGTGAGTGAGGAGCCGGGGCCGGGGAGAGTGGCCGGGGTGGAGGTGGCCCTGAGCAGGGAGGCCGGGCTCTTGTTCTGGGGCGGGGACAAGGTGGCTGCAGTCCCTGACTCCAGCAGTGCCCCGTGGGAAAAGATGGCAGCCACCCCCACACCTGAAGTGCTGGAGCTGGCAGGGTCTGTTGATGGGCCGTGAGGGCAGGAAGAAAGCCCTGGGTGACACTGGGGCTCCCCAGGTGCCTTTGGCCGGTAGCTGGGATGCCCTGGCAAGGCCAGAGGGACCAGACACAGAGTTCGAGGCACGGTTCCTAGTGGTAGCTGTGTGCAGGTGCTGGAGGGTGTCCATCGCACCGCACGGCCCGCTGCAGGGGCTGCTCATCTGTGTCCCCAGGACCCCACAGCCCCACCCGCTTCCCCACAGGCCTCAGGCCCTGTGGTCACTACCCACGGCAGGTTTTGAGCATGGGGGCCAAAACAGGCACCACACGTGAAGGTTGTGTGGGGGCCAGGATTTCAGGGGGCCCAGAGGGCCCAGAGTATACTCAGTGTCACCTTACCTCTCTGGGGTCACCAACTTGTGGTCCTCATTCCAGGTGGTTTCACCCCAACATCAGTGGAGTTGAGGCAGAGAGGCTGCTGCTGTCCCGGGGCCGGCATGGGAGCTTCCTGGTGCGACCCAGCAGGAGCTGCCCAGGGGGCTTCACACTGTCTGTCAGGTGCGTGAAGGTGGGTGCTGCGGCCGGTGTGAACGGGCCTGAGGCTCCAGGAGGCCTGGGTGATCTGAACACCCTCGACTGGGGGACAGGTGGGGCTCAGGCTCCCCTCTCTTCCCAGAGGGGTGTTAGGCAGTATCCTGGGTAGTAAGGATTCCTGCTGGCGGGGACATCCAAGATTGTCAGGGAGTGCAGAGCCAACAGTTTGGCAAGGGCGGGTGAAGTCTGGCACCCCTGACCAGAGGCTTCTGAGCAGGAGGGAGTCATTGAGAAGGGCCCAGCAAGGTGGAGAGTGGGCCGGACGTCCCTCCTGCCCTCTGAGGGGTCTGGTGTGTGGCACAGGGGGCCTCAATGGCCGTGATTCTGATCCCATGTCCGGGGGGTGCTCCCCACTGCTGCCCACAGGGGTTCTGGCTGGAGGAGGAATGGGAAAAGGCTGCAACCAGCAGAGTGGTGATCTGGGAAGGGGGCTTCCCAAAGGTCTCTAGATCTTTCCAGTCTCTCTGCTAAAGCTGAGGCAGCAGGCGTCACGAGGCCAGCCCTGAGGATGGACTTCCTTCCCATTGAAGAGACTTGAGGGTCTCCCCATAGCATTGCGTGCTGTGACCCTGAGGAAACTATCTTGAGGGCCCAGTCCTGACTGCGTGGTGGGGAGGAGGCAGCGGGGGCGGAGAGCCCCACCACCGCGGGGTGGGGCCCTCATACTAGCTGGACACGGAGGGGCCTGTCCTTGGCTGTTCCTGACAGAGGAAGAGCAGAGGCAGAGATGTCAGGGCTGGAAAAGCTCAGAGACTGTTCTGGAAACTGAGGATGGTGATGGGAAGAAGGGGGTTGGTGGGAGCAGACCCCCCCCACCACAAGAGTGACTGGTGCCACCGCCCTTCCAGGCGCCACGACGAGGTGACACACATCAAGATCCAAAACACGGGAGACTACTACGACCTCTATGGAGGGGAGAAGTTTGCAACGCTGGCTGAGCTGGTGCAGCACTACATGGGCCAGTGCGGGGGGCTGCTCCGCGAGCGCAGTGGGGCCCCCGTCGAGCTCCGGCACCCACTGGGCTGCCAGGACCCCATATCGGAGCGGTGAGCGGAAGGCATCTGCGGTTTGTGGACATGTGTGTGTCGCAGGAGTGCAAGGTCTGCTGGACATGGCCCCTGGGTGTCCTCTGCCCTCCGTGGCTCGAGCTCGGGCTCGGGCTCCGGCACAGCTGCAGCAAAGTTGAGGGAGTGTCTGCATGCACCCCTCCCCTGGGGTGCTGGGCCTTGTTCCCTCTAGGTCCCCGGCACTCGCTGCAGGGGTGAGAGTGTGCAGCGTGAGCGCCGTGGCCGGTCTGGTACCTTCCCTCTGGCTGGTGACTCCAGCCTCAGTTTTCCTGCCTGCAATACTGAAGCCTGCAGAAGCTGCACCTGCCAGGGAGGGGACACGGAGCTGGTCTGGGAAGGTGGCCCTGCCCCTCCTTGCTGGGGACCAGGCTGCCATCTGGTGGCCACCCTGGGGCCTGCAGAGCCCACCTGTCTTGACTCCTGCCGTCTCCTGGGTAGGGGGAGAGTCAGAGAGTTGGGCAGGTGTCCGGCCTGGGCCCTGGAGGTATGGGCGGGTCCGCCTGTCGGTCCCTGTGTCTGTGTCTTGGCTCAGAGCCTTCTGGCTGTACGTGGGTCTGTGTCCCCTCACCTGGGCAGGCCGTGGCCTCCAGTTTCACCTGTGCTCCTTCCCACCTCCACCACCCGGGCCAGGTGGTACCATGGGCACCTGTCTGGAAAGGAGGCTGAGCAGCTGCTGATAGAAAAAGGACGTCCGGGCACCTTCCTGGTGCGGGAGAGTCAGAGCAAACCTGGGGACTTCGTGCTGTCAGTGCTCACGCAGCAGCCGGACAAGGCAGACCGCCGGCCACGAGTCACGCACATCATGATCCGCTTCCAGGTGGGCAGTGGCAGCAGGGCGGGGGAGGGGAGTGGCTCGGGAGGCGGCCGTGGCTGGCCCCTCACTGCTGCCCCTACAGCCGGACGGGATGTATGACGTGGGAGGCGGGGAACGCTTCGACACTCTCAGAGGCCTGGTGGAGCGCTACACGAAGAACCCCATGGTGGAGAAGTCAGGGGCTGTCGTGCACCTCAGGCAGGTATGCCCCGAGGCGCATGGCCCCTAGGATACAGCGCTTCACCACTGGGGTGGGGAGGGCCCAAGGGGCATTGGTACCCAGGGAATAAGGTGCTTGGCAGTGCTGAGGGCAGGGTGGCCAAGGGAAAACCTATGGGGCCAGAGCAGCTGCCCCTGGGGGAGGGCTCTGGGGGTCTGCTGGACCCTGCTAAGCTTGGACACAAGCCTCTCCGCGCCAGCCCCTCAAGACCACGAGGATCAATGCTGCAAGCATCGAGAGCCGAGTACAGGAACTCAGCAGGGCCACGGATGCCAGCGAGAAGGCCAAGCAGGGCTTCTGGGAAGAATTTGAGGTGCCCGCCCCTCTCCCCACTGCCCACTCTCCCACAGACTCCCGTCCTTTGGGGCTGGGGTGAGGGCCAGCAGAAGGGTGTGGTCTGGGGGAGGCAGATCAGTCACTGAAGGCTCTGGGGAAGGTGGGGACAATGGGGTGAAGCTTCTGCTCCCCCCGCCCCGCCCCCAGATGCTGCAGCAGCAGGAATGCCGGCTCCTGTATCCCAGGAAGGAGGGACAACGGCTGGAGAACAAACCCAAGAATCGCTACAAGAACATCCTTCCGTGTGAGGGCCGAGGGCGGGGGCTGTGCGGGGCCAGCGCTGCATCCGCTACATGTGGGGCCTGTGCGGCAAGGACGTGGAGGCTGGGACAGGGTGTCACTTCCCACCGCCAGGGTGACTTTCCCTTTTGCACATTCCTCCCTCATCTTGCTCACCAGGGGGTCAGCAGGCAAGGAGGCAGGTGGGGCCCCTCCCTCCCCCTGGAGATCTGAGCAGCATCTCCCCCTCCCCAGTTGATACCACCCGTGTCACCCTGCATGACGTGGACGACAGTGTGCCTGGAGCCAACTACATCAACGCCAACTACATCAGGGTGGGTGTGCGAGCGACAGGTGTGCAAGCAGCGGGTGTGCAAGTGACGGGTGTGCGTGGCCGGCTGTGTGTGTGTCTAGCATGGATCTGACAGGACATCTTGAGCCATGCCTGGACACACCAGTGACCTCATCTCCCTGTTATGAACCTGGAACTCCTGCTGGCAGGCCCAGAAAGACCCAGGTCCCCCAGCAATCCGTGGGCCCTGACAAGACAGTAGACATTGTTGAAGAGGGATTGTGTGGTTTCCAAGGAGTCCGCAGAGTGGGCTGGACTAAACGTCGGTCCTAAGCTCCTCCCTCACTTAGGGCAGGAGGGGCTGTGTGGGAGCACCCGGTGCTACTTTGCACATGATTTGCATAGACTTGCATTGTCCTCTGACACTTCGAATCCTGGAAACTGCACACACCGGCCCCCATCCCCTTACAGAGCGATCCAGAAGAGAAGGACGGCCACGGACAGGGCAAGGTATACATCGCCACCCAGGGCTGCCTGCAGACCACAGTGGCTGCCTTCTGGGCGATGGTGCACCAGGAGAACACACGTGTCATTGTCATGGCCACAAGGGAGGTGGAGCGAGGCCGGGTATGCGCTCGGGTCTGACGGCCCCGTCCCCACCGCGTGTTCGGGTGGCTGGCCCCTCCTTCCTTCTCCTTCTGCCTTGGGGCAGCTGGAGGGCTCGGGGACAACTCTGGAAAGCCCCTCTGTATGCAGGTGCACGCATGAGTCCCCACAGGGTACAGGGGCAAGGATGCTGGTGGGTTTTCAGCACAGCTGATGCAATGCACCCTCCCTCCCAGAACAAATGTTTCCGATATTGGCCAGAGCTGCATGGCAGCCAAGAACATGGCCGTGTGTGCGTCTGCAACTTGGCTGAGTACCAGGCCCAGGGCTACTGTGTGCGGGAACTGCAGGTGTGGCGGCCAGATCAGGTGAGCCTAGAGGGCCACATGACATGCAGGGCCAGAGGCACAGTGATCGGCAAGTCCCCAGGTCTGTGCTGGGGGTGAGCCCTGTGCTGGGAGAAAACCAACCCAGCCACCCACCCACGGGGCTCCACCCAGTCCATGTCCCTCAATCCAGGGGCACAGTGAAGGCCTGGGCTCCACTGGGCAGTGTTCACAGGCAGGCCACTTCTCAGCCTTAGGCCCCTGATCCTAGGGGCCTGGCTCCAGGGTGGCCTCACACCCACATGGCCTCTCCGTCCCTAGTCCCTTCCTGGGCCAATTCAGCAGGTTCAGTGTCCTTCATATGCCAGTGGTGTATATTTCTGTGTCAGGCACAGATCCCTTCCTGTCCCCGACTCCCCACCCTGTCCCTTACATCTAATCATCCCTTTGGTTCTTCCCAAGTGGAGGTCACTGTCTCGGAAGCCTGATCCCTCCCCCTAGCACGCCCTCTTCCTTTCCCTAGGGGCCTGAGCCACCTGGGGCCATCCAAGGGCCCCAAGCCCTGAATCCCACACTTCCCTCCCGCTCCCTTCTGCTGCGCCTTGACCCTGCTGGTCACTCCTTATGGCAAATCCTGCCTCCTCCCAGCTCATGCCCCGTGCCCCTCCCACCCTGGGGGTACAGGGTCACAGCAGTGCACTCTGACCCTGTGGCCTGGCTCCACCGGGGAACTGCTCAGACTGGCCTGGCTCACGCTCACCAGCCCACCCTGCGCAGGAGGAGCCACGGCGCACAGTGAAGCACTACCAGTACTTCAGCTGGCCAGACCACGGGGTCCCGGCTGAGCCGGTTGGCGTCCTTGGCTTCCTGGACGAAGTGAACAGGGCACAGAGCAGCATGCCAGGGGCTGGACCCATGGTGGTGCACTGCAGGTGCGAACGGGGATGGGGTGGGCGGGCAGGGCAGGTGCACCCCGAGGCGGGGGCCATGGCCTCCTCCCCTAAACTCGCCACAGGCCTCCTGGTCGTTCCCCACAGCGCCGGCATCGGACGCACAGGCACCATCATCGTGATTGACATCCTGGTGGACGTCATCCGCAGGCAGGGTGAGCCGCCCCGGCCCCTTCCCCGCTTCTGGCAGGCCAGCCCCTCCTATCTGGGCCCTCTCCTCCCAGCTACACCCCTCTACCTCCCCGGTGCCAGGCTCGCCCCTCCTGCCTAGCCCCGCCTCATCCCCCTGCCCCCACCGCCACCCCTGTTCCGCCCTGAGCGCGCTCATGCCCAGGTCTGGACTGCGACATCGACGTGCCCAAGACGATCCAGCTGGTGCGGCGGCAGCGCTCGGGGATGGTGCAGACCGAGGCGCAGTACAAGTTCGTGTACCTGGCGCTGCAGCGGTACATCCAGAGCGAGCAGCTGCGGCTGCGCGAGCAGGCGGGGGCAGGGCTCCCCCCGACCCCTCCGACCCCCGCCTCCCGGCGCCCGCCGTCCGAAGAGCACGACTATCTGAACGTGGGCATCGCGTCAGCGGACCCGGGCCGCAGCCCTGGACCCGCGTCGTCTCGGGCACCGGCGGCGTGAGTGGGGTGGCCGGGGAGCGGGACCGGCCAGGGTTCCGGGGTGGGCGCCGCCGGCGTCGTCTCCGGGAGGTGTGGGGGACGGGATGGAGCGTGCGGCCCAACCCTGTCTCTGCCCGCAGGACCCCGGAGGGCCCCAGCGGCCTGTACGAGAACCTGCGGGGCCTTGGGCGGTGAGGGGCTGCGCCGGAGGCGGGAGCCCGCGGTCCTCGAAAAGACAAGACTGTTGAGCGCTGTACTGACTGGAGCCTGTCCCTGAGTGTGGGGGAGGGGTCCAGGAACCCTCAGACCCTCCTGACCCGGCCTGGATGCCTAGAAGTGGGCGGGGCAGCCGGGAGCGCCCCTGCCCTTTCTGGGGCTCCCAGGCGAGGGAAGAGGGGGAGACAGGGCTTCAGGGCAGAGGTTTGTCGCCCGCTGGGAGGCCACCAGTCACCACCTGCACAACACAGTGACCAGTGTGACCCCATGTGGGCCGCGTTTGAGTGTCGGCCTGTATGTGTGACATGAGTGACCGATGAGCAAGTGGCCAGTCTGTGCTTGACCTGACTGCAGCCATCAGTGTTGGTGCCCCGCTCCGCTGCATCCTAAGCCCGTCCCCCGCCCCCAGCTGCTCTTCCGCCAGACCCACAGCACAGGCTGCATGTAGACAAACGCTTATTTAATTAGGGAATGTGGGAAATGCCCATGTGAGTGCGTGTGCAACGTCATGTGCCTGGGCAGGCTCTCATGTGTGCATGACTGGTGTGTGTGTGATGGGTGTGATGTCGCTGGCATGTAGTCTGTGGTCACACCCTCCCAACACGGAAGGGCCTGTGGCTTTGTGGTATTCTCAATAAAATGCCTCATTCTCAGTTCTGTGTCTTTGTTGGGGTATGGGGCCCAGCTTCCGGAGTCTCCCTGAGCACCCTCCCCATCCCAGCCCTGCTGGGAACCCATCTGGTTGGAACAGGAAGTTCTGGGCTCTGGGGCGAGGGGTGAGGAGTCTGAGGCCTGGTGAGCCACAACCGGCCTGGCCTCTCTTCACCACGCTAACCGGCAGTGCGGGATTCCTGGGGCTGACGGCGGGAGCGGATCAGGTGGACTCCTGCCCAGCCCTCCAGCCACAGCGGCACTTCACCGGCCAGGCCCGGCCCAGGGAGGGTCTGCGAGAGACTTTTAGGGTCTTCAGGACACGCTGGTGATCACCACTTCTGCTCCTGTAGGTCCCTAGGACTCGGTTCCCAGGAGCTCAGTCCTGGGGTTCTGTGACTTCTTGGGGGTGCCACCTGCTGTGTCCACAGTGGGGGAGTGTTGGAGGGCTCTGAGCCATGCCAGGGACCCACCCCACCCTGGCCCAGCTGCTCTGGCCCCTCCCCAACTTCCTAGGGGAGCCTCAAAATTCTAGGGGGAGGGCAGGACTGCTCCAACCCATCCACAGCCCAGGGAACAGGACTGGGACACCCTAGAACCTGCAGTCTATCTGCTCTCGGGGCTGCTGGGAGTTCAGTCCGTGGGGGTGTCCTCTGAGGCAGGGGCAGACCTGGCTTTTCTGGTGGGGGAGGCTCAGTGGCACAGGGAGGAGGGTTTACAGGGTGAGGACCCCTTACCAAATGTGGATACAAAATAATTTATTTAAAAATGTACAGTTCAGGAAAGGAGGATGGGCACTGGGAGACAGGGCCTCTTGCTGCTGCCTTCGGTCCCCCTGGCCCCCCCACACCCCCACAGAAAGGGCCAGCCCTGCCTTGGGGGGGAGGCTGCGGGTGAAATGTGAAAAGAAAATAAGGATGGTGAGTCCCCTCCCTTCTTGGCAGAGGGCCGCCAAGGCAGTTCACAGTGTGTAGGGAGGGGGCCTGGCCAAGTCTGTCTCTCCTGGGCCTGTGTCTCCCTCTGCATCATGGGCATGAGGAAGGTGGCCTCTGGGACCCCATGGGGGACCCCTGTGGTCCTTGGAGGCCATCAGCACCCAGCACCACAGAGTTCGAGGAAGTTGAGCTGAATGGGAAATGGGGTCCTTGGAGATGCTGGGGCTCCTCCAGGGGACCAGCTCCCAACAGCTGCTGCACCTGTGACCCAGCTGAGGCCCAGGGGCCCACACAGAGGGCTGGGGCAGGGGTGGCCCACCCTAGCTGTCAGCCAGGGGCCCAGCAGAGAAAACAGTGGCGGTGGCGGCGGCAGTGGGGGGCTGGGGGAGGCAGCGCAAGTTCCCAGTCTTAAGCGCGCACTGCACGGGCCAGAGCACCACACAGAAGAGCACCAGCAGCAGGGCGGTGACCAGCGCCACGCGCCTCCAGTCCCTGCAGCGGGCCCAGCAGCGGGCCAGGCGGCCCTGGGGGCGGGCAGGGCCCGGTGTGGGCGGGGGTGCAGCGGGCTCGGCGGGCTTGCTCAGGCCCACATCCACGCACACGAAGCCAGGCTCGGCGAGGCCCGGCGCGG